>NC_137943.1:26522551-26780327 GCF_963969265.1 Rhamphochromis sp. 'chilingali' | reverse complement strand
AGACAGCATCCCGCTGGGCTGGATGATTGCTGCCTCTCATTGCACAATTTACCGGCCATATCTTCCATTTCGCATCCTTGAAGTCCCCGCATCCTTGCTAAGCCCTCGCTCGTCCCCCAACCCCCTTCCCATCGCATTCATGCACATGAAATCAATAACAACACTTGAATGCTATTTCTCCGCTCTGAGAGGGAATGGCATACGTCAGACGTAATGTTCAGCGCAGTGTAAGTATTCCTCAAGGGACAGAGCTGAGCAGGGGGATGGTGGAAGGGAGTCGGGTGAGGAATTAAAGCTGATTTCATGCCCCCTTAAGACCCATGTGAGTTTTAACCACCAATTATTGCCTGTGTTACCCATGGGCAGCCAGGGGCTGTGAGTGCTGACCACAAAGCCAATCAGGGTAGCTGTGCCACACAGTCTTTTTCAACTACAATCACACCGTAATCATAAGTGATTATATGAGTCCACCGCGGCTCGTATTCCTCTTTCCATTTAATTATACTCTCTTATATACTCTTATATATACTTTGCAAATGTCACTCAATAATGCCAGCCTTCTGACTCACACACAAGATCAAAAGGACATTAATATGACAAGAAATATATCTTGAATGGCAAACATCATGTTTATTCAGTTCAACACCAGACCGTAATGGCCCCCAAATACCCACCCAGCTATTCCGTTTCCTTCTTCACGCCTCCCCAGGTGGTCTGGAGCTGAACTGCTTCTCTCTTTCATCACCTCCACCATCCCTCAAAGTTAATCCCCCACCCAGCTCTGACAGCCATGTTTTCTTCGGGTCAGGTAGTCAGGCGGGTTGTGTGGTATGGAGGTACTGATTGTTCCTGCAGCCCCGTGAAGGACAGGCCCGGTGGAAGCGGAGTGTTCAGATGCAGACAGAATGAGGAAACAGAGGAGGGCGGCCTCCTCGCTCTGGGTTGTCGCTCTGGCAGGTTGAGCACAGATCAGACAGTGACTGGCTGTTGTCTGTGTGCATGTTGTTGTTTTTGTTCCTTTACTAGGACACCGTGGATGGATGGGCTTTAAAAAAAACATGGCAGGTTCACGGCAAGTCCCACAAGTGGGACAAGGTTATCCTTCATCTCTCTGAGAAACACCTTACTATAAAATAAAATAAAAAAAACGTGAGATGATTTTAAATGGAAGTTATTTATGCTGGAATAGTTTTATTCTTTTTATGGGTTGTTTTAGATTTAAACTTTCACCAAATACGGTTAGAATCTGTTTTGCAAAAATAACCATTGCTAAATAATCAATAGTTAGTTGCAAACCTTGAGTTTCCTTGAAATAATACATAGATAAAATTGTTTATTGTTGCTTAGTCATTGCATTGGCTTAAAAAAATCCAAACAAGCTCTCAGGATGTCATGAAGGTTTAATATAAGAGAGATTGAGGTCTCAACTTCTCTGTTATGTCCTCTTCTGCAGGGCTTAATTTGTCCCAGATCCTGCTAGAATAGGAGCTGGAGCCTCCCAGACTGGGACCGGCACTTATTTCACTGGATCCAGCACCTCACTTGTCAGTAATGAAATCTACCTGGAGAGAACTGGTAAAATGTCAAACAGACAATCAGATTTCTTCAAACCATTAGATTGGCTTGATTCTCAGCAGGCCAAAGTCATTTTGGCAGTTCAGACGGCATGGCTATAATTGCCAGCATGTTCTTCTTTCAAGGGCATCAAATATTGCAGTTTTGCCAAAGCCGCTGGCGTCTCAGAGATATGCGCAAGGTGTCCTTTGGCTTCGATACCTTGCCAGTATTTGACACCCTGAGGATGAGGACAGGTTCTAATAGCTGCAGCACAGTAGGTAGCAAAAGCAGTGCTGCAGAGAGGGAACGACAGGAAAGTGAAGGTCAACTAGAGGGAGCTGCGAACTGTAAACAACTGCTCGTTGTGAAAGTTGAGACTATTAAATGTAAATAACAATGATTTGTTTGCTGATGTTTTTTCTTGTGTAAGTGTCTGAAAAGTAGTTTTTAGGAAAATCCCTGATGTATCAGTGTTACTGTAAAGCCCGGACAATATATAAAAAAAAGGCAACAATCATGTGATGCTCTATGCGCAAGCACCAGGCGATGATGTGAAGAAAAAACTCCTTTTGTAAAAGGAAGAGACCTCTGGCAGAACCAGGCTCAGTGAGAGGCAGTCATCTGCTCTGACTGGTTGGGTAGAGTGAGGGGAAAGAGGAGAGAAGAAAGAGAGGATAGGGACAGACAACAAAACACAGACTGTGTGAGAGATGAGATCAAATTTAACAACATACAGCCGTGGTGTATAAACACCTGGGGAGTGAAAAGAGGTGAGTGGAAAAGAAATGCAGAGGGTATCGCAGGAAGACCCCCAGCAGCCTGAGCCTATAGCAGGATAAGTAAGGGATGCTTCAGGGTCAACTGATTCCAGCCCTAACTGTATGCTTTATCAAAAAGGAAAGTTTTAAGTCTAATCTTAGGAGTAGAGAGGGTGTCTGTCTCCTAAGCCAGAACTGCTTCCGCAGGAGAGCGGGCTGGGAGCTGAAGGCTCTGCCTCTCATTCTACTTTTGGAAACTCAAAGAGTCACAAGTAAGCCTACAGACTGAGGTGATTCCTTTAAAGGCTTATTAGAGAACTGATGTAAGTGAAACAACAAAAAAGCATCTGCAGGTCATGTTCAGCTATGAAGACGAACATTTTAGACTTATCAAAAATCTTTCTTTGTGTGTGAAATGCTACCTTTTTAAATGAAATTGTGTGAGATGTTAAGAGGCCCCAGATACACACTGCTTTTGAGTAACAGTCAGGGGCCTAGAGTTTCGTGTTTACCAGTGTTTTGCAGTTTTGCAGTCGGTTATTTTGTGGCAAGAGGGGGACCTACACAGTATTAGTCAGCTGGTTTTATTGTAATAGCTGATTGGTGAATGACTACTGGCTTAAAAGTAGACTATTTTCCTTTAAATTGTGCTGGAGAAAAATATGAAGTACCACTGAAATTGGATAAAATTACCTTTCACTCCCTAAAGAACTGCACAGTTTGTCGTATACCTACTGCAGAACGACTCCTCCCAGCCTTTATATAAAATAACCCTTTTATAGAGAAACTGTGGCTCAGTGGAATAGTTTTTTTTTATTCTGCTGAATTATCTCAAAAATAAAAAGATTCCTGGAAAAATCAGAAAAGCTTTTAATCAGAGCAGCTAGACTGTACTTTATGGTACAGCAGAAAATACTTTTTCTGATTTTTTTTTTTCCCCTCATCTGTGTCTTTTCCCCACTGCTGGTAAGACAAAACATAATCAGGATTGGGAAATTCACTGAGTTGCATTATTGATCACAGCTTTGATCAGGTGTTGTAACCAGAAACTGATAAAAGAAAGAAAAACTCTTAACAGTCAAAGTTTAAATGTAGCATATCTTTTAATTATGTTCAAAGGCATTTTGTTCACTAAGGAGGAACAAAGGCAGCGATTTCAAAGACATAAATGATAGATGTGTCTTGAATTATAAACCATTTGTTGCATGAATCTTTAAATGGAGTTCGAATTTCAGGGGGGTTTCGAGGATGAATTGGATGTGAAAGATATTTTCGGTTCTTTGGAGTCAGCAGGCGCTCGCGTCCCATCTCGAGGTAAACCACAGTTTACCTGGACTTTATCGCCTCAACCCAGAACCACCATATTGGATGGGTCACGTAATTCCGACTGGAATGGAGAACCTCGTCCAAAGCATGCAGCTTATTTCTTAGTAATAGCCTGACCGAGCTCCCCAAAGAGGCCAATTCTGGCCAGCAAGGCCCACTTAAATGCTCCGTGAGACAGAGGAGGAGAGAATAAGGTCTATAGAGCCACTTAAAAGCCCCTGGGTAAAAATGGGATTTCTGACCTGCTCCGCTGGTGTCGCAGCTCTTCAGCCAGATTAGCTGTCAAAGCTCTGCCAAGTGGGAGAGGAAGGGCCAGGGGAAGACGAGAGGAACTGATGGATGCTGGTGCTGTTCTTGGTGATGATGTAGACCACCAGGACCTCATTAGCTCAACATTTCATCAAACACGATGGCACCAGTGTGGCTCTCTGTGCCTCCATCTATCTCTCTCTTGGCCCTCTCTCTCTCCCTCCTTTACATATCCTTGATTTCCGTACCTCTTCTGTGGTCCTCTTTTCGTTCCTGCCTCTTTTCCATCTTTCTGTCACCCCCCCCCCCCCCCCCCCCCTTTTTTCTCCCTGCACCTTAAGGTCTCATTAAACAGATGAGCCCGCTCCGCCACTAATCTGCCACTAAGTCAAAGTCGGCAGATGACGACGATAATGGCACATCTTCCTCCACCCCCGCTCCACCCCCACACATATCAGGCTATTATCATTTGTTCTTATTAATGCCAAGAAAATGTAAATTTGTTATGGCTATAAGAGTGTAAATAACTACCACACGTATCAGCTGGGGTGATATTTCAGGGCACATTAGAGGGCTCTGCAGGGCTGGTTTGCATATCATTGATTTTCGGTGCAGGGGTGTGTGTCTGTGTATGTGTGGCAGTGCGGGGGGAATCACAGACATGCCCACAAATACATGCAAAGCATATGTGCAGCAGCTTCATACATACCAACAACATGCAGGGCAGCTTTACATATATCAATAGGGCTATGCAAATGATTTATGTGCATGCCGTAGTGAAAAAGAGGTCACACTTACATCAGCGGGCCGTGGTGTTGTATGTTTTTAGTCATAGACACAGATGTAATTTAAAATGAACAAGAGACCTATTCATTCGCTATTCATTAATTACTTATTTTCCTTATTCTCTGTCATATACTGTTACGCGGATGGATATTAGTATAACACATGGCCAAAGTTCCAAATATTAAAGCCAGTTTTGACACCCTTCACCATCCTTCCTTTATCAGAATTAAGCTGGCGTAAAGGGAGGGCAAGGGAGCTTGTTTATTTTATGCTGCACCATGGCTCAGCATGTAAAGTAAAATTCAAAAAAATGCTTCTAACTGTGAATTGTGAAAAGCAGCTGTATTAGAGTCCAAAAATACAAGCCTGGAAATGAACATAATCCGCTGCTTTAATAATAGAGCAAAAGAAAAAAGGAGCTCTGCTGTGGCAGCTCATATATGGACAGGAGCAAGAAGAAAAACACCATCTACAAAGTAGAAATGAATTCAAATAAATATGTTCATGTTGTAAATACCCTCATGTTCATCAGGCAAAAGCAGTATTTATGCTATCCTTACAGCTGTCAGTATAATGGTGAATATTGTTGTGATAGTTGTTTCTATTGACATGGTTGTCCTGTGTGCTGTATTTTTTTAACAATATAATGTTTTGTGAGTTTCCCATAAAGTATTGCAGGTGATTTTCTGCATCTTGGTGTTGGTTTTGGAGGTAAACACACATTTTTCTGTTGTGTGGGAGTGAGAGAAAGATTTAAGGTGAATCCTTTATAAGACCCCAGGGTTTCTACCAATCGCAAAGCAATATGACAAGCTACATATACCCAGGAGGCTCTGTCGCTACCCATTTGTCAACAAAGCATTTTCTGCCTCAAATACATTGTGAAGCTTTTTACCAAAGTTCCCCTAGGTGTGCATTTCTGTCTGCTTTGCATTTCTCTGTATAAACCAAGGCTAAACAGAACTTCACAGCATTTTTGACTTGTGGAAAAAAGAGTTTGTAGACTTACAAACAAATAACTGCAGAAAACGAACAGAAATTCTGCTGCTGTGCTTCAGGGGTATTCACGGAAGGATGTGGAAGCCAAATATTGTGAGAAAGTTCATGTTTGCTTACTTGGTTTTTTTTTTTTTCTTCTTCTTCTTCTTTGCCCTCTTCTCTCACTCAGCCTCTCAGGATGCACTGCCACACCTGCACCCTGGTGACTAGCTCAGGTCACCTCATTGGAGGCGGTCGAGGTGAAGAGATCGACCGGGCCGAGTGCGTGATCCGCATGAACGACGCTCCCACCGCCAGAGGTTACGCCCGTGACGTCGGTCACCGCACCTCCCTGCGTGTCATTGCACACTCCAGCATGCAGCGGGTCTTGAGAAGTCGCAACGAACTGCTCAACGCCAGCCAGGACACAGTATTTATCTTCTGGGGCCCCAGCAACTACATGAGGCATGATGGGAAGGGCCTTGTGTACAACAACCTGAGGCTCATGAAAGAGGTGCTCCCCAAGCTCAAAGTCTACATGATCTCCTGGCAGAAGATGCTGCAGTTTGATGAACTCTTCAAGAAGGAGACCGGCAAGGACAGGTGAGGGCGTCACTGCATCAGAACCCATCATCATCAGGAGTCTAATAATAGTTCAGCTAAAGCTATAATTTAATTAATATTTAATCAGTTTTATAAAGTTTTAATCATTCTGCCCTTAAACAAACTTAACAGGTTGATTTTTATAGTCTGTACAAATGCGTTATTATCTGATCAGTCAAACGTTCACATGTCACTATCCCTGTGGAAATCAACCATATGCCACTAGGCTGTAGTCCCTCCCACATACTGTATCGAAAGCAAGGAAAGATTTTCAGTCACTACCAATTTCATTCACTTGTGTGATTCATCTGACCTTCAGGGCAGCACAGTCAATACTTTTCAAGCTACAAGTTTCACAGCTTCTTCAGCTATTACATCAGCAGAAAATTCAGCCATATTTCTCTTGTGAATTTGTCCAAACTTTTCCAACGCATAGTGCACAAAGATTAGTAAATTGATGAATTTGGTGCACGACTTACCGACGGCGAATGCTTTACAATGAGCTCATGTTACTGATAATGATGCTGGAATAGTGTTGCATTTTTGTTATGTGGAGTTTTTGCATTGCAAGAATGCATGCGGGACCAAAGATATGTTAACTTTGGCTTCTCTTGTTTGTCTGTGCTGTTGTTGGTCCTTTAGTTGGGCTTATGTAAAAGACAAAACTCACAGTGCAAAGAACATCTTGTAATGGAGTGAAACCAAATGCTTAAAACTGTCCTCTGCAGCCATCGTTTGTTCTTCTCAGCCATCTTTCTTTGATCTTTGTTGTCTTTTGAGCTCCTTCATCTTTATTGTGAACCCGTCTCTGATTTTTCCGTTTTCTGTTCAAGCAAACTTTTTATCCAATCAGATTTCAACCTACACATAACATTTGAGTCACAGACAATGCTGTTTGAGGACTATAAACACGTCTTGTTTGAACTTCCACAATCCTTATTTTTGTGTAGGCTGAGAAACAAAAGTGGGACCATAAATCTGGCCTGATCCAATTCAGAGCACATAGTCTATAGTAACTATACCATATGCCTTCTCCCAAATAGTCTCTTTTATTCCAGCACCGTATGAAAGTCAGCTTCTTTTGTGTTGTAAAAGTGTATATGTCTGTCAAACCATGGCTATGCATTTAGTAATACAGTACGTACCATGCTTGCAGGAAACCCTTAAACTAAATGGACAAGAGTAGGTGGTTGCAAAGCATGCCTCTGCATTCATAATCCGTGTTGTGTTTGAAAAACAGACTTTAGCAAGTAAACCTGGATGTCATGGAAACATGAACGTGCAAGTTTCTCGCATAAAGAAGTCTCAGATATTGTAATTTATTTACAAAACTACTTGAATGGGTCTCAGAGGGATCTACTTTAAAGTAGTAAAGAAAGGAATGAAAGTGACAAAACAAGCTTTCACTTTCTTTTGTGTGGTGTCCTAATGGCCTCCTAAAAATTACCCCGAGTTTCAGTTGCAAAATGAACAGTGTTAAAGGACTCCGTTTTAATGAGTCGGAGATGAGTTCTCAGCCCTGTGGCCATTAACTCTTAATGAAAACCCACCCATACAAACACTGTTTGTGTCTCCGTCGCTTTATCTGAGCCTTTGTTTGGGGTGTCATCGGAGATTGAATCTGACTTCAGCTTAAGATAGATGCCGTGGGGGAAATCGCCAAGCAGAGGATTTGGTGAATGGCTCAGACATCAATCCTTCAGAATCTGTGCCTACAATCATGGTAAATGTTTACAGTGAGCAGGCTTTCTCTGTTATTGTTCGTATTTACAGTTTCTCATCCTTTCTAGCACCAGGCATTAACATCAGTGAGAATTATTCGAGGTCCTTTCTGCTCCATGGAGCGTGGAAGCAGAGAGAAATAAAGCCTTAATATATTAGTGTATATCTTTGTAATGCTTGAGATAAAAATTTAACAGAAGCTCTGTGCATGCAAAATGTCTCGTACCTTTATGAAGCAATATTTTATCTAATTTGGAAAATGAATCCCGTGTTATTTAAGAACTGGGAGCCTGTGGCCGCAGCATTAAAAGCAGAGCTTCTGGGTAATCAACCGTGCAATCGGCAACCCTGCAAGCTTAATTGTAATTATGGGTTATGCCTTTTCAGTAAAGAGAACTAATATGGTTTAGGATGATGCCACATCCTGCAGTTTTTAATAACACATACAGAAGAGAGAAGGGAAGCAGGTGTCCCTCTGCATCCTTTCTGGTAAATTCCTAGAATGAGCCTTAACTGGTGATTAGAGTCAAATTAGTTTTTGAAATAACTTTTTTCTCCCTTGTCTGTGTTTTCTGTTCCCATGATGCTTTGTGGTAATTGTTAACAGCCCAACTGTGGTTTCTGCTGGAGCTAGCTGCAGTGTAAAATATGATGATTTGAGATAGGTCACCTATCAAAAAGATCTAGGTTGAATCCCTTTAACAGTGCATCTTACATCAAACCTTGGCAGTCGTATTGAAGCGCGCTTTGATGGCTTATGAACATTGGTCAAAAAAAGGAAAAGAGAAAAGCCACAGCAGGGCAGCTGTGCATCAGAGAGCAAGGAGACAGCTGGAGCAGTGGACAAATTACATAGCTGTGAAGAACAGCTGAAAGGGACTCATTTATAAAGCTGACTTTTGATCAGTTTTGATCTTAAGCAGGATTTACAGTAAGCAGAAGCAAAACTTAACTTTGAGCTTATCTTAAAGCAACGTTTTGACTTGTAATACGTTTTCTGCAGGTTATGTAGAGGTGTTTCAGTTTGGGTTGTAAACACGGTCTGCGGTGACCTTTGTAGTTCTGTCCTTCTGGCCAACTCCCCTTCTTCTACTGCAACATTACGCTGGTTCCCAAAACAAAATAAAAGGGTCTGCTGCAAGAAATCTGCCAGTGATTGGCAGATGAAGCCTGCAGATCTGTCCACAGTGTTATTCCCGTGGAAATGACCTAACATTGTGTGGCTACACAATTCTACACACTTCTACATAATGTTACATACTTTGAAATAAAAAAGTTGACCCCTAGAGTGTTATTGGGAGACATTATTGGTTATGTTATGTTTGTGACTTTTAAAAAAATTCTATGTTGCTAATCAAGGTCATGGAAATTACCCTCAATGGTTCCTCGGTTATTTAAAGTAAAATATTTTCTACAAAGTGTATATGTTAAAGATGTAAGAAAAACTTATAAACTCAAAGGAACATTTTTATTGACTGAAAATGCTCACAAATGTAACACAAATATAAAAGTACAGTCCTGTCCGGTCGTCTAGGCAACCACTTCATGTCACTTGGTGAAATTTCATAGACTTGATTGAGCGTGTGTATACACCTAAGTATAGGTTGTGCTATCCTAAAGCATGGTATTTGACGGGCTGACACAACAACAGTCTCCGTCTTTCCATAAAAGAGCAGAGCAGCAGCTGCAAAAGAAAAGAGTGCATTTTAACAGTAATAGTGAGGATCTTCTAAAAAAATTAAAATAAATTATAGATATAAATTTTAAATATAACAAGAAGTAATTAAATCAAAACTAAGTAAGTCACAGATTTCAAATTACTAAATCAATTAGCAGTAATACGACTCACAGTAAAATTAATACCAATATATTAAATTAAATTATTAAATGCATCTGATGTATGTCTGAAAATCGACTTGCCAGTTTTAGGTGACGATACGGTCCCACCACTTTTCATGGCATAAAGTTTCACTAATTTCTAGAAATACTACATAAACATCATATGTCAAATTTACCACTGTTACTTTCGATGTTATGGTCAGTGATGTAAGAGTAGATGGGGTGAAAAACAGAATTTCCCAAATTCCAGAAGAACACTGAAGTTTGAAATGCTCCAGGCAACTTCAGATTGTTAAGATGCATTTATGTCACTACCTGTCACATCACCTGATTTTTGCTGACTGGCTGGGACAACTCCATATACTTCTACAACCACAGAGAGGTTTGGGGAGGACAATTTTGATGTCTTTCACAGTTACCACATAGGGTTCTCTGCCAGATAAAGCCTATAGAAATCAACAAGGCTATTTGCTACAGCGACGATATAATCCTAAATTAAGTCTTTATCCTTGTTTGCCAACCAAAGATGTGTTGTCCTTCATTGCCACCATTTGATCTACCAAGAAGTTGGGTGTTCTCTCTTGATGGTGTTGCAGAGTAGACAGAGCAGGCAGCAGATAGCAAGCCAGATGAGATGGAAAGAGGAGGGATACATGACAGACAGCTTGAAAGGCAGATTGACAGATCTGTAAAGATCACGGGCTCGAGGCTGATTGGCTCAGAGCCCTGACAGATCACTGGACAAGAATAGTGATATTGACATTTTGAATGAGCAAGAAAGAGCAACAGTGACAGCCCATATCAGTGCAACTGATATTTAAGGTAACAGTACAGATCTTCTAAGTTGAACTTACAAAACAGTGAGTGGAAAAAAATTTAAGTTGATTTGAGATTTATAAGTTACAAGTTAAAAGTGATATTTTTAGAGCGTGCTTAAACTGAGATTTGTATGCCTTTTTAGAAATAAGAGCCCAAAACAAAGAACCTGTGATCTTTTGATCTAAAATTTGAGAATATTCAACAGGCCCAGCAGTGAAAAAGCTCCCTGCTAAATGAAAAGAATAGGACACATTTACAAACCAAGTAACCTTTAAAGGCCATGCAGACACCCACACGTTTCCACTTATTTTGGATGATAAGACTTTTGCTCAGGTTGAAGGTGGGCAAAACCTTTGCTGTGACTCATGAAATGTCACAGGACTGCTTAAGCTATTATGACCAAGATAAAGGTGTAATTGGTCAAACAAACAACACAAACTGATGGAAGAAAAGTGATGTGCCTCATATCAATGCATGCGGTGTGGAGATTTCCACTATTTCTACATAGATTTTCGTTGTTTAAAGACTTCTGCTCTCACAGAATTGAAGAGTGCAGTCTAAAGTCTGAACTTGAAGTCAATTTACAGTCCAACACCAAACTGAAGCGAGGATTCAGGTTTGCTGCTTGTAGGGAATGAACATTAGAAAATACATATAATGAGGGGAATGTACAGTAGTAGGAAAAGATTATATGTGGAAGCAGACTGCAAACAAAACATATTCAGGCCACATTATTGCTGCCATTTCCATGGATATAAAAAAGAGCGAAATACAAGAGAAACTGTGATCAGACAGAACGTGATGTGGAAGTCAAGTAGATACAGAGGCGACTAGAAAAAGTGAAGGAGTTTAAATTAGTAATCAACCCTAAACACTGCAATCACTCAGGATGAAAGTGTCAGGTATAAATAACCGTGTGCACACACAAAATGAACTCAGATATTTTTATACTTTTTCTTTATAGGAGTGTTATGAAATAATGATGCTTCACAGATGTTTCAGCTTGAACTTACAACAGCAAATCATACCTGTATGTGACCTTCACACAGTAATAACAATAATAGGCTCAAAGACAGTATAGCTGCTATATATGTATAGTAGCAGTCAGTGGTCAGTCATTGTGGTCATTTGGGGCTTTTAATTATTTTTTTAAACTTTTCTTTTCCCAGGGTTGAAAAATAAACAGCAACCATCTGTATTGGCTTTAAAAATCCGAATTGGATGCACAAGTTTGAATTTATTTAGGATCTTCTCTGATCCACACAGACTCAAAAGTACAGCTCAAATATATCCATACACTCACACTAATATTTGGTTAAATGTCCCTTAAAAGCTTTTTGGTGGCTATAAAAATCATCTTTGCAAGGTGCAAGTTCCTAACATAGTTTGGGCTGGATATTTGACCAGCTCTGCTTGGCATAACTGGTGAAGTTCATTCAAATTTCCTCGATTTCCTGGCACCAACCTGGCTTTTAAGTGCAGTCCACAAATTTTTAAAAAGGTTGAGGTCGAGGCTTTGGGACGACCATTCCAGAAACCTAATGTTAGTGTGTAACAAAGTTTCAAGCATCTATAAAAAATCTAGGAAATCATTAAAAACCCCAAATTACCATGACATTCATGATCATAAACTTCTGACCACAATTGCACAAATATAACTAAAAAACCCAACTCCATCCACCCCAAAGAGATTTAACAGTCATTTCTCTTGTTAGGAATGAAATGCAATGGAAAGCAAAATCTTATGTTGAAATATAGAAATGTGATTTTAAGACTCAAAAAAGAAAGCTCAACGTGCAATTAAACTTATAGCTACATGTGTACCTTTTCTGGATTTGCAATCCCAAACCATGTAAACATGAGAAGCAGCACTGCTCTCCTTCACAGGGATAAATGTGTCGTCCCACTCACAGCTTGCCTCAAGTCCTTTTAAAAGACAGTCATTGAAGCTAAGAGCTTGACATTTCACACCACATTATTCATCAGCATGTTCATAAACAAGGAAATGAGGAAGACTTCTTAAGTGAGATTAGCTGCATGCCTTCTGACTAAGACCTCCACACATCCACCACAGATTGGTTGGTGTCAAAATGCTGTGCTTTGAACTCTCAAAGTTTTCTAATTTGCAAAAGAAGAGCTTGTGTGTATGTAAGCCTGTGTGTGTGTGTGTGTGTGTGTGTTTGAGAGACAGGGCTGTTGTTATATTAAAGCCCGGTGGCCATGTTTGCATATCAAAACAAATCAGCATGTTCCAGACAAACTGGGTCCTGTCTTAATTAAAAGAAAATGAGAAGCCTGTGCTTCTTCTGCGATAGCATCACTGGGTCGACAGCGTTGTCTGCTGCATGGACAGACTCTAATAAAGCAGCAAGTCACACAAAAGGGTGTTGTCACTGTTCATAACACTGTGGCCAGTGTGGGCCGATTGATTTGGTGGGTCTGGATTGTTCAACCACATTTTAAATCAACATCCATTTTGTGGTGCGTTTTTCCAGCAAACACAAAGCTTTATTGGACCACAGAGAAATAAGGAGTGGCTGTACCTGAAGAGGTTGTTTTTTTTTTTTTGCTTGATTTGAAGGAAGAAAGCAAACGAAGACTGGGTTTATAGTCTCTATTTACTGTAGCTGTAGTGCATGTTTGTCCTCCGCTATTTTTATTTAACCGAATGAGCATCTTCAAAAGTTCCCACTGTGGAGGATAAAAGTAGCAAGGCAAAATATTTCAGACGTTGGTGAAATCTTAATGTCTGTACAGAGCTAAGAAAAATATTTTACAAGTAGCTTTTAGAATGATTTTTATTTTTTTAAGGGAAAAACAACAATCCAAATCTACCTGGCTCTTTGTGAAAAAGCAAGCTTCTTTGTTTTCCTGCCTCTCACTTTGCAACTGGTCCAAGAAGATGACTGCTGTCCCTGAGCCTGGCTCAATTCAATGTTATTTATATGGCACCAAATCACAACAACAACCGCCTCAAGTCGCGTTATATTTTAAGGTAAAGGCCCTACAAAAACACAGAGAATACCCCATTAATCAAGCGACCCCCTTTGAGTAAGCACTTGGCAAATAGCGGGAAGGAAAAACTCCCTTTTTAACAGTAAGAAACCTCACTGCAACTACCTTATAATATGTCACATTCAAATGACTGGTTAGCTGGTACTAGATGAATAAAACTGAAATGAAGTGATGACTGTTGTCTCATAGGTGATTGATATCAAGCCAAATAAACACCTTCAACTCTTTGTTGTGTTCCTGAAACAATATTTTGAAGTGGATCCCTTCTTTTAAACACTCATTCTTGTTGATTTTGTCTTTCAGAATCTTTCATGAAAATTAAAAAAACCAGTGAAGATCTCTGAATGATTTATTAATTATTTCAGTGCGGACCTCGGCGAGATTTCCCTTAAATTTCACAGCAGTCTACTCCTTAGCTCTCCGAGATGTTTCTTTTTACATCAAAGTCTGACCGACACTGGACCACAGCTTGTCTAAAAATGCATCAAAGCATAGACTTAAAGCCTTGCCATGACAAAACAGCAGGGTTTAACTTTTTAGGTACGCTCTAGGGTGCTGTCTATAATGCCTTCTCATACACTTTAAACACTGATAACATTTCCTCGCTCCCTTATTGCCTTCCCAGGAAGACATTTCTCTGCCACTTTCCTAAGAAAGAGAAATGCTCAAAGTTTAGGTGTTAAAGAGGGCTTTCTTTCAGCATTTTTGCTTGACATATACCCCACAAGCCCACCCCACCCCATCTCCCTGCACTGTTGTATCTGTGAGAAAACAAGGGAGAGAAGGTCTGAACACCTTTTCAAACAGCCAGGTAAACCCTCCACTCCAAATGTGTCACCTCATCAACAGCAGGCGAGCAGAGTTTCGAGATGCCTGCCTGGTTGTTCTTGTCAAGACTTTTCTTATCAGGGCCCAGGCTTTGTTTCTCTGTCTTGCCAAGTTAAAGCCTCGGATGCTGCGGATGCTGATGCATATGTGTGGGAACAGACAAGAAGGAGTAACAAGCTTTGAGAAGCAGCAGGGTGATGAGGCCGGTCGGGAGATAAGGAACACATGCTGTCAAAGTGCTCTCAAGCAAGAGTTTGAATATGAACCTGCTCACTTTTCCTCCGCCGCATCATTTTAAAACTATAATGAACTGTGCTTGGAAAAGAATCAAAGGAACGAGTGCAGAAAATTTTTTGACACCTTTACCGTGTAGCATCCTGTTGGTTCAGTATAATGATCGCAATGTGTGCATAACTAAATCGCACCAGATGTGGTTGACATTCACGGTCATTGTCACTTTGATGATTGGGATTTTTTGAAGCACTGCGGAGAAGTTGATGCATGTGATGTTGAGGGAAAGTTTTCAGAAGTGATGAAATGGTAGAAACTCTGCATTCAAACTGTCACTAGGACAAAATCTGAGCCAAGATGAGAAACAGAGCCCTGTGGCTACACAAGTAAAAGACCCCCAAATCTCCTACAGTGGAGTAAGACATCAAAAACTTAAAGAGACACATACTGTAAATGACCACAAACCATACAGCAAAGTTGTTTTATCGTTATGCATCTCCTAGAGCTTTTACTATATGTTTGCAGATGTTTTGTGTCATTTTGCTTCTGTTTTTTTAGGTTTTGTGACTCTGCCTGAGGGGTGTTCTATAAAGAGAGATTAATGGGCCAGAGTTTTCAGTGTCACAACGGTGCATCCCTTTTTACCTGGCTGGATCACTATGGTAACTTATGCTGAACACATAATGGCTCCGGAGCAGGTTATGTTCAGAGCTTCACTTTAATATTGTGTGTAAATGCCACATTTTCACTCATTCTTTTCCTGACTGCAGGCAGTGAGTGGGAGATGGATTCCTTTCTTTGACTGGGTATTTGCCTGCATTGAGTTGGTGATGCAGTTGACGTGTAAATATAAATATATAAATAAATATAAGTAAATATATTCATGGTGGGGGATAGTTTAATTGATTAATCCAAAATTGCCCATAGGTGGGAATGCGTGAGTGAATGTGAGTGTGAATGGTTGTCTGTCTCTATGTGTTAGCCCTGCGACAGACTGGCGACCTGTCCAGGGTGTACCCCGCCTCTTGCCCTGTGACAGCTGGGATAGGCTCCAGCACCACCCGCAACCCTGAAAAGGATAAGCGGAAGCGAATGGATGGATGGATGGATGGATGGATATTCATGGTGCAAATTTGCTGCCAACTTGCAGATATTGCAGGTAATTGATCAGTCTAATTATAGGCTATTTATCACTGGGAATATTAAACCAGCACAGTGGTTTCTGTGTATCCCTCATTATGGAATGGAGCTTCTCAAGTAGTCTGTTATGTTTGATGTTTCACACCTGTGCAGATGTCACATTAGACGAAAACCTTGGAGCTCAGAATAAGCGGTAAACAAATAAATGAAACGCTGAATTCACAAGATTAGATGTTTATGTCGGTATTCCCCTCTTGCCTTATTTGCAGCGCCAGTATGTCGTTCACATTTTATATATATTTTTATATTCTTTATAAGACCTCTTGCAATGTCTCAAACTGGAGTAGGTGGCACTTTGTTGGCCCATTTTCTGCAGAAGAAGAGTCGCATGACGAGACTGCCTCTTTTATATAAGCACACTCAGAAACTGAAGCAGAAAGCCTGGGAACCCATCATCTCTGAGTAGGACTTCAGTTATACTGACTGGAAACAAACTTTCTTTGTTTTACATATTTTTATGTAATCTTATGGAGTAGTTTCCTTGCTTTGCTTTGTACTTTTGCGTTCTGCATCTCCTTGTAGTGATGTCATGGCGGGTAAAGGCCAGCCTTGTTGGCATGTTCACTAATCCATCTGTGGCTTTACTTTTTAATTGGTGTTAATTACTAAATTATTAGCAGGCTAAACCAAGTTGGTTATCATAGCAAAAAACACACCTGCGGTCAGCAATATGTTGACATTAGCATTTACTGTCAAAACAATTCACTTTTTATCCCATCATCTCCCTACTTGCATTGAGTACACGTGACTCCACCAGAGCTGGAATTGCTGTTTTTATCACCAGAGCATTGTATAAATGCAATATGCAGGCTAAACTTGTTTTGAAATCTAAAATTAATGGTGACATTATGCGAAACAAATTGCCTAAGAACATCAGACAAAGTCGGTGTATCCTCAGCTGACTCATTTTCACCATAAGGTTTTCTTAGCTTTGTTTCATCTGCCAAAATTATGCATACATTAGAGGTTGCGTGTCTTTATAGTTTCCTCTTATGCCTGCCCTTTGTAGTTGTGTTGAACTTTGAATTATGAAAGAGGAAAAGCATTTAATGCATTAGTTAGACCACATTTTGCCTCATTCACTGTGCTCCATTTATTTTTTTCTCATAAAGCTTCAGTAAAAGTTGCAGTGTTTATTTACCAAAAGCCATCTAAAAGTGCATCAAACACTGAGAGATTAATGCATCCACTGGTTACCAATAACAGTTCCCATTAGGATAGTTCAGCTGTTCAGCAGGGGAAGCTCGATGAGAACCACATTTGAGTCTAATTCAGCTTAAGGATTCAATTGTGCTGTAGCACAAACCTGCTACATCAGCTCATATTTGAATCACTTCACAGTGTGTACGAGGGAGCTATGATGCATTTTCTAATAAATTTTCATAAGTTGATTTGATGAATTCTGATTTTTGCAAAATGTTTTTGGACCACCGCAGCTCAACTCATCTGCATGAATTTTAGTTGGAAGGGATTACAGCTGTGGCTGCAGGCCAGCGAGCTGGAGATCAGTATCATTGTGAGGTTTTGTTGCTACTATACTGTGAAAATGAGACCATGCTGGTAACGCTGTGAGGAAGCACTTGGTCACAGTGAAACTTGGGTACAGTTTTCCTCCCAAGACCGCTTTGGTACTTTGCCTTTAGGTTAGCAGGGTCATTCTCAGGCCTTTTCCTGTGTTGAAATCCTTCAGAAGCTGAAAAACACATGCTTCATACCGCAGCTAAACAGATTTTTAGTTTCATTATTAATCAAAAATAAAAAGAGCCAAGAACAATTTGCAAGAAGGTAAATGATTCATGCCACACAACAGCAAACAAATAGCTGGGGTTGTGTTTGTTTTTCCTAAATGAGGTTTGTTCAGCTACAGCTGAGGTCGATGGGAATTTTGTTACTTTTGAATATTTTTCATAGTTGCAGTGTACAAGGGCAAAGGTCGAAGGTTCACCAAAGTAGCTGGGCTTCATGCTCTGTTGGGATATTTTTGTTTGAATGAATTTATTTAATCAGCATCCAAAGGTCATTTCCAAAGATCTGCTGTGCTTTTATACTAGAATCTAAATGAAAAGCACTGCTCTATAAACATGTCAGTGCAGCGATATTGTAAACTTCATTTGAAAATTGAACCAAAATTATTAAGCTTATTTTCATTTCATCTTCAGGTGTAACTTAAAGGTTTTCATTGACCTCTAGAAGTGTTGCGAGTTTCAGTACACTGGAGACCATCAAATCTACACAAAACCAACAAGGAATTATTTTAAAAAGTATGATAGTAAGGCAGCATTTTTTTTTCCAGTCCTGTGATGGAGTACATGTTGGAGCACATTTAGATTTTTTTAAGTACAATGTTAATATTTCATTTAGTTTTTTTCATAACATCATGTCTGATTAGCGGCCAGCTCTTTTCTTCCTGAAAGCAGGCAGATCGTTCTGCATGCTGAAGGTATGTCATCCAACTATCGACACTTCATGCAGAGCAAGGCTCTTTTCTGATTAAGGATTTGATTATTTGACAGGGTTCATTTGTACCAGTCGATGCATAAGATGGATTTGTATTTTAATGAAGCTGTGGGGGAACTTGAATGATCTTGCAGCCAGGAATATCGACCTCAGGATTTAGAGAGATCTTTATTCTGCCCTAATACGCCAATGTGAGATTTTCTAATGATCTATCCAAGTTTTTCAGTTTTCATCCTTGTGGTCTCCCATGCATTAAATCCATCTAACTATCTTCTTTCACCCCCTACATCCTCCTCCTTTCCTCTGCAGGAAAATATCGAAGACCTGGCTGAGCACCGGCTGGTTCACTATGACCATCGCCCTGGAGCTGTGTGATAGGATCAATGTCTATGGCATGGTGGCGCCTGACTTCTGCAGGTGAGACAGTGGAGCTGAAAGTCAAAGATCATCACCAGCTCCACCAGCAAGCACCATCATTGAGATTTTTTTTAAAGGAGAGCCATAAATGCAGTAACTTCAAATATGAATTCATAGCAGCTGGCCTGATAAGAAAGATTAAAAACTAAATATATTAAGACAGCTGAAAATGAAATTTCAGTGTGGCTGGAGAGGGTTTTGGAATACTTAAATTGCTTGTGTATTAGTACATAATAATTCAGTAAACTGACAAGTATTCATAATGTTGAAAGAAAAGACAGAGTCCTGGGTTTTCTTCTGTTTCAGAAACATTATTATAGAGCCAGTGCCTGTTAACAGAGGTGTTAGATTTATACTAATCATCCAAATACAATGTACAATTTCAGATGGGGGAAAAACGACAGTGAAAGGATTTTCACTAATACAAAGTGCCTGGTCAAATTCCCTGCTATTGCATTAAAGCTTGAGTCATGCCTCCCTTTGCTTTTTCTGGCTTTGTCTACCTTTTTGTGCTGATACATTTGGTTTGTTTTCTGCACCATTCAATATCCCCACAACAAGCTTTTTACTTTTTCATTCGCTGCAGTGTGGCATCAATAAAAATATCCAATAATTGACCGACACACAATGGATTATCTGGTCCCGAGGCTGGGAAAGCACACATTGGTCGTGAACTCTGAATACAGACAACTGAAAAGCTGCATTGCTTTATTGCATTTAAAATCCGAATGTTTTTGTCCTCCACATGTTCTGTATTATTCAGTATGCAAATACAAGAGCACCCAGCGATGAACTGGAACATGCGTGCATGAGGGATAATGCCTCATGTGTATCCTGAAGGCAGGCATATTTTACCAGAGTGATTTCTGTTTGAGAGATGCTTTTTGTTAGGTCAGGTTAATGCATGTACTATAATGCTGATTAGATGATAAGAAGTCATTTTGTTGACAAGCAGAACTATATATTGCCATCTTATGAGGACCGTGTACTTTCAGTATATACTGACTAAACACTTGCTTTTCTTTCTTCAGAACTGGCTTTTTCTTTGGGCATAGACTCAACACGGTTCCTCTGAGATATTGACATGACAGCATCACACAGCATCAGCAGATTTGTCAGCCGTATATCCATGATGAGAATCTCCCACATCCACTACATCCCACAGGTGCTCTATTGGAGTGAGATTTAGTGACTATAGATGCCATTTGAGTGCAGTGAACTCACTGCCATTTTAAAGAAACCAGTCTGAGTTGATTTCAGCTCAAACTCAAATATCCTGCTGGAAGCAGCCATGGTAACACCGTGGTCATAACGGGATGACTATCCCAACAATACTCACGTAGCCCGTGCCATTTAAACAATGCTCACTTGGTACCAAGAGGCACAAACTATGGAGAGAAAAGATCCACCATAACATTACACCACCTCACCATCACCATCACTGAGAGTACAAGGCAGGATGTGTCTGTTCTTTCATGTTGTTTATGCCACATTTGACCCTACCATCCAAAAATCAAGAAATCGAGGCAACATTTTTTCAGTCTTCTGTCATTCAGTTTTGGTGAGCTCATATGAGCTGTAGCCTCGGGTTATTCTTATCAGCAGGCAGGATTGGCACCCACTGTGGGCTTTCGCTGCTGTAGCCCATCGGCTTCAAGGTTTGATGTGTGGTGCATTCAGAGATGCTCTTCTGCATACTTTGGTTGTAAGGAGTTCAGTTACTGCTCCCTTACTATCAGCTCAAAGCAGTCTTTGCATTCTCCTCTTGACCATGTCTACATGCCTAATTTCATTGAGTTTCTGCCATGTGATTTGCTTTGTAGATATTTGTGTTAATAAGCAGCTAAAGAGGTTAACCTAGCAAAGTGGCAGATAGTGCCGGTGTCACTAAAATGCAGCATCTGACTGTTTCTGCTGTCAGACAGCAATCTCGATTCAGTGCAGTAGTTTAGAATAAAATTTTAGCCTGAAGCAGATAAGATTCAGACTTTATGTTTTTAAATCGCTCTTCTTGAAAGTTCCAATTAAAGAAAATCGGGGACTCTTTTAAACAGTGTTTAACAACATTGTTTGTTATTGTTGATAAGCAGAGGTGGGACCAAGTCATTGTTTTGCAAGTCTCAAGTAAGTCTCAAGTCTTTATCCTCAAGTCAAGTCTCAAGTAATGTCAGGCAAGTCAGAGTCGAGTCTCAAGTCACTGGTGTAAAAGTCCGAGTAAAGTCACAAGTCTGAAATTTTGAATTTCAAGTCCTTTCGAGTCTTTAAAAAAAAAAAACGAAAAAAGAATGTTGCAGTTATGCTAAATGTAAATATTAGACCATGTAATTTTTAAATCTGTGTTTTTCTCAACACATGACAAAATAGTGAACTTAGAAAATATACACAAATTGTGAAATTGCACCTCTTTAAAATGCAGCTCAATTAAACTTAGCTCCAAGGATAATTTTCACCGACAGTTCTGAGATAAGCTGCATGTTATTCTTGGATGTGGTTGTAGGACCGGCTTTAAAATCGCATGACAAAAATATCATACACATTAAAAAAAAACTGTATCACCAACGTAGCCTGGAAAACATTTGCTAGTTAGATGAAGTCAGCTATCTCATTGTAGCATATTTATATTCATATTTATAATCATACGGTTGTTGGAGTGAGTGCATACACTCATGAAAGTTTAGTAACTTCAGGTCACTGCAACAAGCCCAGGTGCAGTTTACCGACGGATGGGTGCAGGACCTTGAAATGCACCGTGTAGAACGAAAGACCATCGTACGTATCATAAGTTTACCAGTCTCACAAATTGTCGTCATAAATACACATTCGTTAACCGTTTATTAATAGGACCTTTGAGCTCAAGGGTAATTAATTAGTAGTGGAAATAATTTCTGGTACGCGTTACAGAAATGTAGCAGTGACAATAATATTGTATGCTGTAATCGCACTGGGCAATTAGTGATACAAAACAACTGTTTTATCCTGTGAATAAAAGTATATGTTTTTGTCAATGTACCATAATAACAGAGGAGAAACGCAATATTGTGTCAGGACAATTCACTATTTATGCACAATAAACAAAGGAGCATAGCGCGACCATTTCTGTTCAGCGCCAGACTTGCTTGTAACCTATATCACTAATTATGTTATGAAAATGACGTATTAACTACTACAAAACTCTGACCTTTGTGGAAATGCTTGGAGCAGACTAACCTGTGAGCTGTAGTGTTCTGGGACGTTATATTTGATCTTTGAATGGCTGCAATCCAGGACACCCGTCGCCTCTTTGTTACTTCGGAAACATGGCTCGAACAATTTCTCTTCAACGACGTAATCCGATAACAACCGATCTCTTTACCCGTCGGCTTCCCGTGGCTGTCATGCGACCGGCTATTGCAGTTAATAATACAACAGCTTCTTGACATTTTTGTGTTTCTTTTTATCGCTGTGTGACTGATTTCAATTGAAAGCCTGCGTGCGCTAGTACCTCTTGCCACGAGTTCCCAGAATCCTTTGCGGTTTTACCCCTGAATGACGTCACATTTTCAATCTCTATATAATATGCATGTTAAATTTTATATTTGGGGTGAAATATCAAGTCTTTTCAAGTAAACCGGTTCAAGTCCAATTCAAGTCCCAAGTCATTGGTGTAAAAGTCCAAGTCAAGTCACAAGTCTTAGAACATTTTTTCAAGTCAAGTCTAAAGTCATAAAAGTAATGACTCGAGTCTGACTCGAGTCCAAGTCATGTGACTCGAGTCCACGTGAAAAGACCCAGGAAAACCGAGTTAACGATAAAAACGATAACAAAATAACGCTGAAAACCCTGAAAGCCATACATTTCACACCTGAGCCTCAACTCTCGCGCCCGGTACCAAACGACTCACGGACCAGTACCGGTCCGAGGCCCGGGTGTTGGGGACCGCTGTGATAAGGAACATTACAGCATTGTTCTATGATGTGTTGACTTTTCATAAGATGAAAGGATGTAAAAAGGTTAAACTTTGTGTAATTGCATTTTTAATTAATTAATTTAATTAGCCTATTAAGGGCTAATTATGCAATTAAAATAGTAAAGAAGCATATAAATTATTCCAACTTTGAGATTTTTCTTCGTTGCAGCAAAATTATTAAATAATTCATTCATTAATAGAAAGAAGTAAATTAATTCTAGCAAATGCAACAGATGCAAGCCAAATTAGATGTTAAAAAAAGTGTATCAATGCATCAATACTGTAGATTCACAGTACAGGGAACTTTCAGAGAAGCGCTCTCATCCTGATGGTCCTCTATAGGAGAAATGAACTACAGGGAGTGCAGAATTATTAGGCAAATGAGTATTTTGTCCACATCATCCTCTTCATGCATGTTGTCTTACTCCAAGCTGTATAGGCTCGAAAGCCTACTACCAATTAAGCATATTAGGTGATGTGCATCTCTGTAATGAGAAGGGGTGTGGTCTAATGACATCAACACCCTATATCAGGTGTGCATAATTATTAGGCAACGTCCTTTCCTTTGGCATGGTGGGTCAAAAGAAGGACTTGACAGGCTCAGAAAAGTCAAAAATAGTGAGATATCTTGCAGAGGGATGCAGCAGTCTCAAAATTGCAAAGCTTCTGAAGCGTGATCATCGAACAATCAAGCGTTTCATTCAAAATAGTCAACAGGGTCGCAAGAAGCGTGTGGAAAAACCGAGGCGCAAAATAACTGCCCATGAACTGAGAAAAGTCAAGCGTGCAGCTGCCAAGATGCCACTTGCCACCAGTTTGGCCATATTTCAGAGCTGCAACATCACTGGAGTGCCCAAAAGCACAAGGTGTGCAATACTCAGAGACATGGCCAAGGTAAGAAAGGCTGAAAGACGACCACCACTGAACAAGACACACAAGCTGAAACGTCAAGACTGGGCCAAGAAATATCTCAAGACTGGTTTTTCTAAGGTTTTATGGACTGATGAAATGAGAGTGAGTCTTGATGGGCCAGATGGATGGGCCCGTGGCTGGATTGGTAAAGGGCAGAGAGCTCCAGTCCGACTCAGACGCCAGCAAGGTGGAGGTGGAGTACTGGTTTGGGCTGGTATCATCAAAGATGAGCTTGTGGGGCCTTTTCGGGTTGAGGATGGAGTCAAGCTCAACTCCCAGTCCTACTGCCAGTTTCTGGAAGACACCTTCTTCAAGCAGTGGTACAGGAAGAAGTCTGCATCCTTCAAGAAAAACATGATTTTCATGCAGGACAATGCTCCATCACACGCGTCCAAGTACTCCATAGCGTGGCTGGCAAGAAAGGGTATAAAAGAAGAAAAACTAATGACATGGCCACCTTGTTCACCTGATCTGAACCCCATTGAGAACCTGTGGTCCATCATCAAATGTGAGATTTACAAGGAGGGAAAACAGTACACCTCTCTGAACAGTGTCTGGGAGGCTGTGGTTGCTGCTGCACGCAATGTTGATGGTGAACAGATCAAAACACTGACAGAATCCATGGATGGCAGGCTTTTGAGTGTCCTTGCAAAGAAAGGTGGCTATATTGGTCGCTGATTTGTTTTTGTTTTGTTTTTGAATGTCAGAAATGTATATTTGTGAATGTGGAGATGTTATATTGGTTTCACTGGTAAAAATAAATAATTGAAATGGGTATATATTTGTTTTTTGTTAAGTTGCCTAATAATTATGCACAGTAATAGTCACCTGCACACACAGATATCCCCCTAAAATAGCTAAAACTAAAAACAAACTAAAAACTACTTCCAGAAACATTCAGCTTTGATATTAATGAGTTTTTTGGGTTCATTGAGAACATGGTTGTTGTTCAATAATAAAATTATTCCTCAAAAATACAACTTGCCTAATAATTCTGCACTCCCTGTATGGGTTATGCAGCAGTTTGTGAATCCCTCTTGATTCTGGCAACCAAATTAACCAGCCTTGTTAGCAGAGTTTAATGGTTTGAATTATAGCTCACGTCTCATTGGTCTCAGCCTGTGCTTTAATTGGGGGATTTTATTGAACAGGGAACAAATCTTATTAGATTTCTCAATAAAAAAGAACAAACTGTAAAATGTTCTGTATATCTTTGTCCTTGGCTGTGATTGCTTAAAGAATATTTTTTTATTTTGGGTTTTAGCACAAATTCAATATAGACAATAACGACGAGGGTGTGCTGCTGTTTCATTTCTTTGAGCAATCATTGGCCTAAGCCAATATTTAGCGTGTCTCTTAGTTTACATCATGACTGCAGTCAGTCGATTTTTACTGAATGCGATGCTACTGAGAATTTAAAAGTGTACCTCAAATGCCATGTGAGATTCACTTTATTGACATTCAAGTGTGTGTATAAATATATAACGCTAAAGCATTAATAAATAACTAACAAATATAAATAATGCATGAATTGTAATATTAAAATATTCCTTACTATTCCTTCAGTGCTGCCTTTTCTGTTATATAACTTTTTTCAGTCGTAAGATGCAGGGGAATTTTTTTTTACTTTGTTAAATTGCTGCTACATGCTGTTTATGGACTGCTTTTAAAATGCCCACCTTTCCTTTTTTTTCCCCAAAGGAACACTTCTTTCTAAAAACAAATTGATTCTTAAAAAAAATGTAAGTCAATTTTGGGGCTTGTGATTTTTACACAGTGGCCAGATTTCTAAAAGTATTTTTTTTTTTTTTTTTTTTTTAAATAAATGATTGATCATAGTGGTGAAGTACATTTCCCCACATTTTAAGGTGTTTTTAGAACTCACAGTTTTTATTGCACTCCCAGCGTGTGCAGAGAAGCTGGGGAACAATATGAAACCCTCCCTGTTAGGCTTTCATGACAATGTTGTTCATGACAACGCTGAACAACTTCTGTTACACAAAAGTTTCAGTGTTGTGCAAGACAACTGGAAACAAAAAAAATTAAAAGGATACATCTGCCACTGAGATTATAAAAGCAGAAGGGGTTCAGAACTAATTATTTTCCTGATCTTACAAAAAAATTATATAATACAGTTGAAAATTTTCATTTTACTGTTGCAGTTTTTTAACTGAAACAGAACTAACAAAGCCAGCACCCTTGTCTTTTCATGCTATTAAAGCATTTCGAGTGATGTAAACCAGCGCTATCATTTGCTCAGCAGTTGCAATATCTTACAAACTCACATTTAAAATGTATCACGGTCAGAAATGCATACAAGTCCAAGACTCAAATTTGATTTGAGCTCACACTGAATAGAAAAATGGGCAGATGTGGAAAAAATCTAATGGCATAATGATTAATATATGAAGATAAATTGCTCTATGGACGTGATGACTGGCGTAGGTGAAAATGCTAAAATGCCTCATTAATATTTCAGCAGAATCTCAGCTATTATGACAGATGTGTGTGAAGAAGTGATTTAACACTGGGCAAAATTCAGAAATGAAAATTGTTTGAAATACACAAACAGGAAGTCTACTGTCAATGGAAAATTGTATTTAGTAGTCAGTATAATCTTTTAGTGATATAAGTTTGCATATGGTAGAATACTGCATGTAGTTATTTGTATTAGAAAATATTCAACCATGTATACTTAGAGGCATATAATTAATTGTGTGTGATCTCTAACAGGCTGCAGGCTTGGGGTGCATCCCAGGAATGCACCCCCACGTCTGGGAGCATGAGAGCTCATACCTTGTTTTATTGTTTTACGGCAGGATTAACGTAGCTATGTCTGTTTTAGTTTAAGTGCTTCTTTACATATAGATGAACTGCTGGACTTCCTCACCATGTTATCTAGGGTGGGGGAGACTACCCCCTTTCCTGACCAAGGATGTACCTTTTGTGCTCTCATGACCCTTTGATCAGCAGGACACACACACACACACACACACACACACCTACTGAAGTATAAATAAAGATTGGGGCAGTTTCTTAGTGCGAGTCTCAGTCTGGAGGCTGCCCTTGCTAGCAAGAAGTTCTGTGTGTTTCTCTTCTCTGAGTCTTTACTGAAGAAGTGTTTTAGAATATTTTCCCTAACATCTACTTTCTTCACCATCTAATTTAATTTAAATGAAAATCTGTGCAGTTAATCTGCAAAGGAAAATTAAGTTGAAAAATCATTAACACCATTAAGGCTGGGTTTTCCAATTTTAGAAACAGAATACGGTGCAGAGTATTTGCTACACTGTTATAACACAATAATATGTTGTCAGCTTTGTGAGAGCAGTTTGTTTGGCTCACTCTTTGTTCAAGCTTACAATGCCCTTGTGTATAAAGAAATATTTTACTAGCCTGTTAAAGAAAGAATTCGCCCTGACCTCAAGTACATCCGACACTTCAGAGCATTCGGGGTCTACAATGTTGTGCAAAGCCTCAAACCAGAAGGCTGTAATGCTGTTTACTAAGAAACAGAACATGCAAGTTTCAACATATTTTGGGCATGTATGGTGTTGTGTACTTCTACTTTTAAAAAAGAAAGACATAGATGTTCTTTCTAGATGCTCCAGCTCCTCCCACAGTCCAAAGATGCGCAAGTTAAGTTAGCAATTCTATATTCTTTCTAAATTGGTGTGAATATGAGCATGAATGTTTGTCTGCCTCTCTTTGCCAGCTTTGAGACAGACTGGTCCTATGACCTTCAGACCTTCTTGTGCTATGACAGCTTAAACAAAAATCAATTGAAGGAAGAGGTTAATCTGTCTGAGAAATCAAAGACATTCTATGCTAAAGTTTGTGTAAAGAGTGGAGGGGAAAGTGTAACCTTGTAATATTCTAACACTGTAACATTTATTTCTACCTGGTTCTATAGTAGAATCATTTTGGCCACAACCAGGACAGTGTGGGATTTTGGCAAGTTGAAGACACCTAAGATTGTTTGTAACAGTGCAGGTGGGGAAAAGAATTACCTACTAAATCACGTAGTAATTTATATTGCAAGCGCCAGTAGGTGTTACTTTGTGCAGGCTGTGATCAGCCTTATGTACCATGAAACTTCTTTTTTGCAACCAGTGAAACAACCTGCAATGTAAGAAAACACCAGCAAATACAAAAGTGCTGCAAAAGCACACAAAACACAACAGAAGTGTTTTTGGGGGAGACGATGATTGGATGCAACAGTTGCAGAAGTGACAAGCTAACAGTAAACAGCTAATAGCAAACATGTATTTAAGGTATTAGAATTTACATTTACAACAAATACTCTGCTGCTTTTAACTGTGTCTCAGCGCAGTCTGTCACTTCACTGGGTGTTCTGTCATGTTATTGTGTCCCCAGAAACACTGCTGTTGTGTTTTCTGTAGGGTTTTTTTTTTTTTATTTAGACAGTGTTTTGTTCAACTTCTGTAGTGTTTTGAGTGCTTTTACAGCATTTTTGCTCCGGGCCACTGTACACTGAAGTCAACCCCGTCCATCCACAAGTCAAAATGTTGGATTGTTATCTCAAAATTTACACTTGTAATTCAAAACTGAGAAAATAACTTATCTCTGCTAAATTGTGGCAAAAAGCGTATTTTTTTCAGTCACGCTTCTATATTTTTCACTTCAATCTTTTAAAGCACTTTAAAGCGCATTTATTGTAGTGAATCTCATTGTACGTCTTTTCTCTCTTTACACTAATCTCAAGTGATGAGCGAAACAGCTGCCCTCCCATCACTTTGTTCTGCCTATTAAATGGGAGCTCACTCCCCCACTGTCGCCAACTGGATCCTTGCCGGGTTTCTGTCTATACAACTGCAATGTCTTTACTTTACAAAGTAATCCCAGGTGCCCTGCAATGTCTGTTGAATGATAAATAAAACTGAACTCAGTTGGATTTGAATGAAATGTTGATATATGAAGTGCCATGAACTTAAACCAAGCACAAGAGACTTATTATTCATGTTCAAACAAAGCTGCTGCTTTTAGCTTTTTTTCTTTGCTTGGCTTTTCCGCTCACTCTTCAGCAGCAGATGGCATTTAAAAAGTCATAAAAACTAGTTACATTTAGCTGTGTGGGCCGTGCAAACCTCAAACAAATGAATGCAGATCAGTCTCTCTCCCTCACCTTGAAATGAAAAATGCATTCTGGTGTCACATGAACCTCTGTGACTCATTAAAGTGGTTTTAAATGTCAACAGTCTCTTCCCTCTCCCTCTCTCTTTCCATCACTGCAGGGAGCCTCAGAACCACTCTGTCCCCTATCACTACTATGAGCCACGTGGCCCAGATGAGTGCGCTATGTACATTTCTCATGAGCGTGGGCGACGGGGCAGTCACCACCGCTTTATAACAGAGAAGCGCGTCTTCGCCAACTGGGCACGGACATTTGACATCCATTTCTACCAGCCGGACTGGAGCCCCCCGCCTCTCCCAGCCAACCGGACGCTTGAGGGGACAGTCACTGCAGCTCCGCTGAAGACGTGACTTTTGTGGGGTTAAAGAAAATGCTTTAGAAATTTGTGTAAGGACTGTAAAGATTTGCATTCAGGGGGTGCGGCACCCTTGAAACAACGAATAAAACATGAAGGAAAATTAGTCATTACAGATGAAAACAGATGCAGCTCCAGCAGTGTTTTGTTTACTGTGGTGAACCAATTCAAACTTGAACAATCCTCACTGAAAGCCTTGTAAAGTGAGGTAATACAAGAAGGCAACATCATTACACACTCTGCTCATGATGCATGCTTGCAATGTCTTACTGTGGACTCTCTAGCTCGTCGTGTATATGTGTGTGTGTATGCATATCTTTACTAGAGGGATCACAGGGGATATAAACTTGAGTCTGGTCTATCAACAAAGTCACTGTTGAATCGTGGATCTGTGCAGGATTCGCTGAAGGATTCGTGGAAAGAAAAATACCATTAGAATGTTTTGAAATCTTGCTACTGGAGGCAGTGCAAGGTGAATACAAATAATGGTGTAGCTCGAGTTAAATTTGGCTATTTGAAAGTGCGAACAGTCACTGTTCAGGTGTGATATTGCTCTGCATTTTTCAAAGATTGGGGAGGTCAAGTTGAATGAGATTTGTTAGACCTCCCATGTCACACAACAAAGGCTCAGACACCTTCAAAGCGTTTTTATAAATCACTTCCCTGACTCATTTAGGCTGCCTTTCAGATGTGTGCATTATGAGCTCACCCTAACTCAAATGTCCCGATGTCGCACAGTCTGGCTGAATGACAAGCGTGTACTGGTAGGTTTTATCCTGTGCGTATGTGTGTGTGTGCACCTCCTCTGGTGCCAGATGTATGTATCATAAGGCTTTGTTGGCTCCTGTCACCAGTTAATAGTGAGATCATATAGCTACCAGCTGGGTGTAAATGCACAACCATGTCACACAGGTAGGAAATTAGGATCGAGGACAGGGATGCAGGAGCAGCTATCCATCCAACTGTGTATCTGCTGCCAGGTCTGAAAGCCCATATCAACAAGAAGGAGAATTACACCGTTTCAATGAATGCTGGGTTTTCTTTTTACTTTTTTTTTTTTTTTAATTAAACTGGTGAGTATGTAATGTGTCACTCTCTTGTTCTCATTTACATACATATACACTCTCCTCTTGTTTAATACAATATATAGTACATGTAGATTCCTGCTCTTGATTTTCCATCCCTCCTTTCTTGATCCATGAATAAGAATCTGGCATCGATCAGGATAAAGCAATGAGACGTGGGGTTATCTTAATGATACATCCTGGTGCTAAGTCCCTATTGATTTTACTCTCATCTCTGTAATGTGAGTAATGAGAGCAGAGATGCTGTGGGTCAGATACATGGGTGCTCACACCATGAGGGCATGTTTCACATTACATTTCCTCGGCGGAGACAAAGACACAACTGCTTCTCATACATCATGAACAGCTGCTGCAGGGTCTGCTGCCAGGCTGAGAGTGCTTCTAACTTTGTACTGCAGCGAGAATCTGGATGTTTTTTTTCTTTTCTGGAGAGATGTTCACTCATCCATCAATGACAGTGTTATTTGTGTCTGTTAGCAATATGGTAATTAGTTGAATATTTTTATTTTTTTCGCCTAATTAAACAAATCATGCTGTGTAGGTTTGCAAATACTCACTCTTTCCATTATAGAAGATCGCTTTGGTTTAGAAAATGCAAGAAAACAGTGAAAAATGCTCATCTAAATTACCCAGGCTACCGTGATATTTCCTGATTGTCCAAAATCTGAAGATTTTTATCAAACAGCGATAAAATCCTGAGAAAGAAGCAAATCTCCACCAGTGGTATTTTTGATATCTTTGCTTCATAAATAACTTAAATAGTTTGACACTTTGGAAGATCTGATTATTCCCTTTCTTGCAGAAAGTTAGATGAAAAGACTGTTACCTCTCTCGTGGCTGTAGCCGGTTAGCGTAGCACAAGCTGAAAGTCAAATGTAAAAAGAAAATAATAATAATAAAAGCCATCTGCGCTACTATTTGTTTTGTGGTAGTCAAACGAAACATACAGACGCAAGTCTTAACAGTATCCTCACTCCCCCTGTATAAGCATGAATGGTATCAATCTTGTCTGTAAAATCTGTTGTTAGTTTTATGTTGACCAGTTGACTAATCGTTTGAAAACTCAGTAAAGCACCATTTATCGGTAGCTTTGTTGTAAACTAAGTGCTGTAAATGCAGGGGAAAAAATGGAAACTATTTTTGGTACTTGTGTTCAGCAGTGACCAGGAGGGGAAGATGATGTATGTAGGCTGTGTGGAGGCGAGAGAGTCAGTGATTCACCTTCACCCTTGAGTGATGGCAGCTGCCATTTTCACTTTTCAATCTTGTTCTTCCTGTCTGGTTGTGACATCAGGCTGTGTCATACTGAAATAATAATGAAACACGGGACTAGCTACAAGGCTCTCTCATTACTCCCCAGAGCTACAAATAGATTCTTGACCATGTTCATAACTGAGTGTGGGAGCATTTTTTTGTGTTTGAAAATTGCACTGTACTGCCATCTCATAGAAGATGAGGAATATAAATCAAGCTGACAAAGAAAAGGGAATTGAAATATGCAGTAAAAGGACAATTTAGTTATTAGACTGTGGAGCTTTTACCAGATCAATAAAATCTGCTTAATTCATATTGGGATGATAAAAAGCTCATTGCATTCTCTAATACTCAGAAATATTAACATAACAGAACTGTAATTAAAAATCTTCATCTGAAGTCAGATGTTATACAGTTGTTTTGTCACTAAACAGGATATGCAGGCTTTTAGATTTTTTATATCATATAGAACAAGAAGCGCCCTGAGAGTGCAAACCTCTGCCAAGGCAGCTTTCTCTCTGGGCAGGATCTACTTTTAAAGGAATCCTATTAAATTGTGGATATATTTATTTAATTTTATTTGTTCCTTTTAAATGTACTTTAAAATGGAGTGGGTGTAAAATTTATTGTTTGTAGTGCAGTAAAAATAACACGTTATGGGGTCAACTTGAAAGAAAGGCAGATCTGAAATGTGACAGTGGGATCAGAGGTCATTATATAGGACATTATTTGGATATTTTCATGCAAACTGCAATGTGATATTTAGAATCCCCATATATCATTCCCCTATATACCTGTATGTTGTCACTACGAATAATGGCAGTAAGAAACATATGTTTAAATAGCTCTGCATGGCATTATTATCACTTTGAACTGTAGATCAGTCTTAAAGGACAGATCAAAGGTCAATTGAGCAATTACATTTTAAATCTTTATAAGGTATTTTATGTTTGCTGGAAATACACCTCACACTTGATTTCTAATTTTTAAGGATTTTTGTTAATTTTTGACCAGTAAATCATTAAGCTGGCCTCAAAAACCTTGATGTATGTAACGTACATTTTAAGTGATCCGTAACATGACAGCACTGTAAATGCCTACAAAGTTTCATCACAATTCCTTCAAAACTTTTAAAGCAGTTGTGTTTACAGACAGAATGACAGGCACGCATTTAAACACTATCAAGCTTTTGATCTTCAAAAGTTCTATTTTGAAAATCACATCGTATTAAGGAGTCTTACTGTAATACACCAAATCTCCATCTCTGTCTGTCCGTGAACGCCTCCTACAGCATACAGAGCCCCTAGCAACCACCTATCCATCCATCCACCTTTTCATCCATCCTCTTCCACTTATCCTCATTAGGGTCGCAGGGAGCAACCACCTAACAACAACTAAATTCACTAGTCTTTTATGCTGAAATGGGGATTTTAAAGCATCGTGTAGAAGTCCTATAACTAGTAAGTTAGGTCATTACTAAGATTGTCGTTCTAATATGTATGAGGGCTTGTAGTTTGAACATTTTTCATACATGAGTATAAACATTACATACACACAAATACCGACAGAAGCAGCTTTAAATTGTGAATGGCATCTTAAATAGTTGAAATCTGTCCTGATTTTCCTTTAAACTGCAAACAGCCTGACTTATAAATTCAGTTGTTGTTTTCCTCTTACTGTATGTCTATACTAAAAACCTCAGACAGATAGATTAATTGGTTTAAATGTTTTGAATACGACAAACAAGCTGGTCATCATAGTGATTGAACAGTTTTTCTAAGACAAACTGTGCAGGACTATAGTTTTAGTAAAAACTATAAATAGTTTTAGTAAAAACTATAGTATAAAAACAATAAAGACTGCACCTGACAATGTAAAACGGGATTCGTTTTTATTTGCAACAATTCCAACAATGAAACTTCAAACTGAAGTGAACATATCACAGAAAACCAGCAGGGATGTCATGGCCTTAAAATGTGCCACTAATCCTTTTCAGTACATCCCAGCAGTATTTATCAATTCCTAATTAACACGACCCAGATACACGACAGAAAAGGCTGGATGAATGGACAAATTAAAAATAACGGATTTGGGGCTATTGAAGTTTTTTGGTTTGGTTGGGCTACTGATGTATGACAATGCGTATTAGAGCTGTTACAGAATAAAAAGAAAATTACGGAGCTCTGGGATGGGGGTAATAATTTGAGAAATTTCTGAGATTAAAGTCGTAAATTTATATTTAAAAAAAAAAAAAAAAAAACCTTCAAAACTACTGAGACAATAAAGCCAAAACTTAGCGAGGAAAAAGTCAAGAAAGTTATTACAGAATGTCATGCACGTTCATTAGTGAGGAAGCTAATGAGTCTGTATGCACATGATAAAAGAGCAGGGACTACATAGACATATATAGGGCTACAAATCCCTCCACATCATACATAAGATATCTGCTCATCCAGATATCTGTCTTGACATTCACTGCGAACATCAAGACGATATCTCCCAAATTAAATGTGATATTTGTGCATATTTGTGTAGCTACACTATGTTATAGCTGTTATAGCAGTTTAAAAAGTTCTGCATCTGAATCTAGCTTTGGATCAATTCCAAAAGCTAATCATCTTCAAGTTGGACCAAGCCCCTCCCTCTGGTAAAGATTTCAATGCAATCAATCATTTTGATACAAATAATTACTTCCTTGGCGGAGGTAAATACGGTGATGCTGGGCTAAAATAAGAGTTCTTTATTAGCATTTATTGATAAATCCAATAATGAAGTATAGGTTATAACCTTGTTAGGTTATCTACTTGAGGCATAAGTAAGCAGCAGGGTCTGCTGGTAATGAGTTGAGCCAACCTCACACAGACACATGGATGCATGGATGATAAATGACTTTAATCTCTGAATTTTATCCCCCTCCATCAGCTGGCTCTGTAATTTTTCTTTTAACGTACAGCAGTCCTATTATGCTACGGTAACAATGGGTTCTCAAGCCAGTGTAGAACTGTTTCCCAGTTGTGATGTTGTTGAATGAAATGGTACTACGAAAGGATTCCTGCATATACAATCTACTCTGACAAGATTAGTTTTTATGTGTTTGGTGTAAACAAAATTCTTTCAACAGTCATATTAAAATGTAACATTACAGCAGGGATGAGAAAACAATTTAGGATTTTGCAAATTAAGACTGTTTAACACGAGGCTTCTGTGGGAAACTAAATTAAACGCTCTGTAGAAAATTTAAAGGCCTGGAGTTACAGTACTCTAATAAATCTCAGAAAAAAACGGAGAAAAAAAAATCTCAAAGCCCAAGGTGATGTCCTGAAATACCTCATTTGTTAGACCAATACTCTAAAAGACTCAGATCTAGTCATTTACGAGCGCATAATACAGGAAAAAAGCATAGTATTTAAACTGGAGCGAACAGTATTTTCCTGCTTCATACCAACTTGATTAATGTGAATTATTAGAATAGCTGTTCAGGGAATGATGTTTTCAATACTTTCTGGTACACAACTAAAAGCAATGATTAGATTTGTTTTCCTTGTCATGGCATAAAGTAGGTTTATGAAATGCAGAGTTTAGCAATTGTGACAGCCTCTCACTCTCACCACACCTGGTTGTTGTAAATGACTCACTGGTATCACATTTAAAAGCACTGGGTAGGGCTTAAGTGTAGATGATGTTCTTAAGAGAGTATAAACAAGACACCAACATCCCCAATGAGACACAAAAAAACTTTTTGCTCTTAAAAAAACAAAAGAAATTGGAATTGGATTGGAAAACAACCTGTGCAATTATTCTACAATGGGCCTAAGTGATACACAGCAAGGGGCGGATGTGGCTCAGGTGGTAGAGCAAGTCATCTGCCACTTGGAAGGTGGTGGATCGATGCTTGACACCTATGCGTGTGAATGAGACTTGCAGTAGAAAGTGCTTTAAATGCTCAACTGAGTAAAAAGGTAATATATAAATATCAATCCATTTAATTGAGTAGTTTGGTAGCTACTCTGAAACTATGACACAATTTTCCTGAGCGGTATTGTAGCTCTAAAGGGCCATTTTAATGAGCCTTATGTTATTATAAATGGTCTATAGGTATAATTATTTGAAACTGCCATCACATTTTTTTTTTTTTTTTTTAAATGTGATGGCAAGGCCAGCTTTCAAGCTACTGCCCCAGTCGGTCGGTCTCTGGTCAGTTTGATGTGTAGCTCTGGAAGGTTGTGTTCGAAATGCGTTTCCTCCTTGTCTTCGCACTGTGATGGCATACTGGGTGTGTGTGGTTGGTTCCTACTTGATAAAAAAAAAAAAAACTATTGGTTGTTGCGACAGTCTTTCCACAGGTGACATTTTAGGAAAGACCAAAATGTCTCTAAGGTTACAAAAATCTTTACATCTCAGTCCTAGCATTCATAATGAGACCCATCTATTCCCCGAGCTCATGAATTTTCACTTTTCTGAATTTCTACATGGGGTAAAATCAACTTATATGAATTTAAAATGACAATCTGGATCAAAAGCTGGAAAGCTGTTCGTGTTTATTACAGGGCTGCAATTATAAAAGTAAGCCATAGTGAGAATATCTCTGTGCACTGAATTTTGTTTCCTCCCTTAAAGTTTGAGAGAAAGCCATTTAAATTCAAAAGTACAGTAAGCGAGCACCATGGAGTATGATTTATGCCCGTTTTTGTTGCAGATGAGTGAAAATCTGTGACTGCTAAAATTACTATTATCATTCCTGGGAATGATTGACAACACAAAGGCTCACTGACAGGCAAGCAGCTGGAAATCCGGAGTTTCCATGGAAATTGGACAACCTGTCAGACACACCGTCTCCAAACAGCGTTGGTGTGCTTGTGTGTAAATCATTAAATTTAGCAGGCTGCCACATGGGGCCAATGTCGACGCTGTTCCACTTCTAAAGACAATGAGCAGATGGGTGTGCGCTCACTGGTGAATACCGACTCTGCTCGTCTTTTGAAGAACCTGTGTGACATATTCAGAGCACCGTGCCCGACTCTTCAGCCTGAAATCTCTCAGCCTTTTTGGAGATGGCTGCTCCAATATTGTCCTGTCACTGGTTTCTCCCCACCAAGTGAGGTGTGAAGGCAGATAGACACTGATCTTTATTAGCATTGGGGAAATCATAATAGCAGCAGAGTCAAGCGCTACACTCAAAGGCTGACTATATTCAATTCCACAGAGTGCCTAAGTGGGATGGAGAGGATGTGGAGTCCATTTTGAAGTGGATTAAGATCAAATGCATCCATCTGAGACACAGTTGCTTTATTTTGGCAAACGGGGACATCTCAGGGCTGCTCTGCCACCCTGGTATACGCTGATTGTAGATGGAGACTTGGGCCCAGTTGCTTTTCTTTTGAAACACAATACTCAGTGAAAGAGAACTGCATTTGAAAACCTCCCTGGTTGTTTGAAATGTTTCCAGTAAAGGGAAAAAAGGAAGACAGAGCAGGGTTGCAAGTCAACTCAAGCAGCACTGATTTCAAGGATGTATTTGTGGCATAAATATGCTTAGATTATCAGCTCTGCCAGGCATACCTTCAAGGTTTGGAACAGTAAAAGCAGATCGGGTGCCTTTAAATAGTATTACTCTGTAACACCATTTAAGAGTAATTAAGGAAGCTCAATATCTTCTCAAAAAAAAAGAACCAAATCAGGCAGTTAAAGATGTAAATTTATTCCTTTGATTCAGTGTTTCATGTTTAATCAGGGCATCAAAAATCCTCCAGTTCAGGGTATAAAAATGTTCCTGTGCTCTCTGACGGTGGAGCAGGAGGAATACGATTACGGGAACTAGAAAATAGGGAAGGAAAAGGAAATAAGAAGTGTTGCATAAATAATGTATAAGAAAAGGTACAATGTGGCTGACGCAGCAGCTGCATTCCAAAACATATGGTTTCATTTCCAACTCCATCTATTTTCTACTTTAGCTGCAAGGAAGAGTGGCAGCGGACACGCAATGGGTGGGTTTAATCCATATGCTCCGAGCATCACTCACCTCCCTCCAACAATAAGCCTAATGTAGAGTGGTTATACAAGACCAGAAGGGGAGAGAGTACTTCTATGCTGAGGCATGTTTTCCTCTTTTTACCCCGTGTGGGACGGCCGGTGGCTTACTAGGTTATCACTCACTTATCGCTGCCCTAGCACGGGACGCAGAATGGCTGGGGAAATGGCTGTCCATCACCCAGAATACAATCAGCAGAGTGCAAGGCTGGGGAGCTAATGGATGTTTCCACAGGGAGGGCAATTTAGTGAATGGGGAAAGTGGATGGGTCCATCACGAGAGATGGGATTATGTACGATTGTTATCCTTCACAAGTGTGATATGACGGTCAAAGGGTGTAATGTATCTGGACAGGAGAGACATTAAATACTGATCTCTCTACAGCCCACTCACAGCCAGTCAGCCAGCCCTCGTTTCACAATTTCTTTTTCTGACCGAGCAGACATTCTGAGTAGCACTTAAACAACTTAGACATTCACATTATTCACACTCTCATTACACATACATATAGGATCTTGGGGGTGGGCACAATCACGGAGTCCAAATTACCATCAGGGTGTATACCTCACCCCTGACGTCGTTGCCCACCTCTCAATTTTAAATACACTTAGTCATTGAGGGCTAGCAGGAGGGACTATGCGCTTACCTGCTGCTCCTTGGCAGGTAGCTCCATGCCCTCCTGGGTTTTAATTGCACCTTAGAACACATATGCATCAACACTACAATGAGCGGGTGGAGGGAGGTTTGGAGTCTTCTCCCACCCCCATTCTCTGCGGCCTGCTGGAGCGGGAGGGCTAGTAGGAGGAGTTGGCCGTCCGACTGCGGTCTGGGGTGTGGGGCCTCCCTGCTGCTGCGGAGTCGGGGTGGTCTGCCTCTCCCCACCGCAGGGAAAAGGGTAACACCACCTGGGTCTGGGTGCAATTCCCCCCTCCAGGGGCAAGGGTACCTAGACCCGGTTTGTAGAGTACGCTTGGGGAGTGTGATTGTGTGTACAGCGTCTCTTTATGTCTGTCTCCACGTTGGTTGAGTGTGGAGTGAGTGCATATGAGAGCATGAGGGTGGGAATGGATGTTTGTGTCTGTGTGTGCCTGTATGTCTGTGTCTATATGTCAGGTTGGGTATCAGACGCCACCTCTCTGGGGACACCTCAGGCCCTCCAAGGTTTGGAGGCCTATCTCCACCCACCACCACTTCCCCTGCCGGTGGCGGACTCCCTCAGGTGTCGGTGTGTTGGTGGTTCTTTGTGTCTGGGGGTGGGCGTCCGGGTACACACCGGCTCACTCCTTGGCGGCCGCTTGTCGGGGCCTGGGGCCTGGGGCTCGCTCGGGCCCCTTTGGAGGTGGGGTGCCCCCGGCCTCTCGGCCTGGGGCTCGGTCACTCAGGCACAGCTGGGGGCCGGCGGAGCTCACGGGCGCGTCACTGCAACTCCCCCTGACTTCTGCTCCGCGGCTGCTGGGCGAGCCCTCATCTGGGACTCTCCTCAGCTCTTACTGGAACAGTGGCGCGGCTGCCCCTCTGTTGGTCTTCCATGGTCTCTTGTGTTCTGGGGGCCTCTGGATGTCTGGAGTTTTGATCTCCTCCATACCCGCTTCACACCCTGGAGGACGGGGCTGTGGCCCCCCCACACTCCCTAGCAGATCATTACATGGAGAAACCTTTGGAATGCAAGCATGCTGATCCACACAGGTATGCACACATGGGTATTCACAGACGCGGACTAAAGCTTTCTTGGCTGCTGCCTCAAAGCACACTGTGCACTGTCTATCTTGCGTGCTGCACAATATCGTTTATTATTTAGTAAATATTGATATCTATGACTAGCTAGTTTATTGTGATGGTGCTTTGTTTTCTCTATTATTATGTTGCTCTTTGTTGTTTGCTGTCTCCTCTGTTTGTTTTTTTTGTTTGTTTTTTTTTTTTTTTTCTCCATACAGGTGACCCAGGAGTTCTTTTTTTTTTTCTCTCTCTTCCCCCCCCCTTCTCACCGTCTCTTCTCCCCTTTGGTTTTCTTTCTTTCTCTCCCCCTCTTTCTCTCATTCATTCCCCCTGTCCTATTTATTTAAAAAAAAAAAAAAAAAAAAAAAAAAAAAAAATGACAAAGGATGAACTGAAGCTCTGCCATCACGTAATGTCGCATACTGCTGTTTCTGATGTCATTTAAAAAAAGAGAAAAAAAAACAAAAAAACAAAAACAAAAAAAAACAAAAAGGCTGCTGCTAAAATATGCAGAGCAACGCGCTCCCAAAAATAAATTAAATTCTTATCTGCAGACTCAGTTTAGTGCATTTTTAACCGAAAACAGTGCAGTTGTGGAATGGCTCGACAAAAACAGAACATCTGACACAAACACACAAAGAAAAATAAATGTTCAAGTCTTTGCAAAACAAAACCCATAAAATTCTTGTAAAATGGCTGTGTGATGCAGTTGTCCTTTTTTTTATATAAAACATTTAACACAGAGCACAAATGTTTACATCTATGAGCTGGGGTCATTTCAAAGTAAAAGAGGGAAAAAAAAGGCACCAAGAATCACTCAGTTTCCAAACAAGCAGCAGATGTCATTCCAAACAATTCGGTTTCATTTCCAGGAATATAAGCCTGTCACAAACCGCTCCTTCCCTCAAATATCACGGGTCTGCAGCTTTACATCCAGCGGTATAAACACAGGAGGCTCAGAAGATGTGTTTGAGATGCTTGATACCGTAGGTCTTGAAAAACACCAGGAGGATTAAAGTCCACAGGCCCAGGATGAAGCCATCAGGAGGGTGCCAGTCTTTCTGCTTTGGTTTCTGAATCGCAGGAGGGGTGAGGCAGGTAAGGTAAGGTGGGGGGTGGGGGAGGGAAAGCAGAGGGGAGCGGGGTGAGATTGCAGGTTAGTAATAGTGTGTATATTTCTCCTGTTGAGGCCACCGCTGATTGTTCTGTCATTCACGCAGGCAGGCAGGCGCAGAATTGCACGCACACACTCGCTTTATCTCTTCACGCACTTTATGTACACGATCTGCCGTCTCACACACACAAACACGCAAAGGTTCGCACAAAAAAAGCAGGTGGTAAAGCTCATCAGTACACCTCCCCTGTCTTGTGTTTGTCCCATTCACTGCCACATCATCACTTTGTGTATGATTATACTTTTAAATTTCGCTCGTATTAAACATGCATCTCACAAGGAGCACATTTATATGCTAATGCGGCTGCAATATTCTGGAGGGAGATGAGATTTAACCTCTAAAATAACTTCCTAACTCCACTGCTGGCGACAAAGCTATAGATGGGCTGCGAGGATGCACTTAAGAGATTTCTGTTATCCCTCCCTATACAAGCTGTCATTATCCAGTCGGGAAATCACCAGTCAGACAAGGCATTCCCTAAAGCCAAAACCTGAAAAGTTGGCAAAGCGGATGAACACGCAGCAGAGTGCTCAAAGTCCGACTGAGCCACAAGCTGCACACACAACAGTAGAACGACATATAGTACTATAAAGCAGCTCCGAAAGTGCTTAGGAGATCTGTGTCTGTGCAGCTTTCCTCAGTACTACTCCAGTATCCAGTACATCTACTCCTTCTGATACACATCAATATTGGCTTGGCACACACACCCACTTGCACATACTGCAGTAGAAGCCAGAGCCGAGCTGACAGCAGACTGACAGGCCCTAGGGGATTAGACACTGGGGTGAAAGCCTAGTCCAAAGTCATTATTACCCACAACCTCACAGCCAGCGTACAGGCAAAAGACAAGTTTTAAAGTTAACTACAACAGACCCTGTAAATCAAGTGAAACCAATAGCAATCTATAATCCTCACACAGGATTTGCTGATATTTCTGCATATTGTTTTGATCTTATGTATTTACAGAGTGATTCATGCTGAGTCACTCTCATCCATGCAATTGTTTTTCTAATTGTATTTTCAGTAAAAGTTTACATGCACAAAGTAGTGACGCATCTGGCAAGCCTGGCTATTTTTCTCATGAATATACCAACAACCCAAAGAACAGTGGAGATTTAGCACTCAGTGAGATGTGGCATGTAATGTCTGCTCATATCTGTCCTCTTTTTTTTTTTTGCTTACTCTTTCATCAGATATTTTTACCAGCTGCAATAGTGTAGCTGGTATTGTTTTCATCTTCTGAGTCAGCCTGTCTGTGTGTGTGTCTGTCTGTCTGTCTGTCTGTCTGTCTGTCTGTCTGTCTGTCTGTGTGTGTGTGTGTCTGTGTGTGTGTGTGTGTGTGTGTGTGTGTGTGTGTGTGTGTGTGTGTGTGTGTGTGTGTGTGTGCGCGCGCGTGTGTGTGCGCGCATCATCATGCAAATGTGGTCCTGGAGGCACCTACTTTTTTAAGTTCTTTTAGCACATATTTACGTCTGGCAGTTTTTGTGATAAAGCAACATCTGCAAGATAGTAATGGAACTTTATAGCTGTGTAGTTGAGACTAAAATGAAGACTGAAGTTTAAAGATGGCTGTGGCCAGAGATATTCTGTAATTTATTTCACATGAGGTAAACTGATATATTCCAAGTGAAATATTTAAAGACTTTGTTTATTTTATTTTAGTTTGTTTACTTGTTTATTTATTCCTGCAGATAAATAAAAAAGGATTTACAATGTCCACAATCTGAAAAGTATACTCAAGTATACTTTGTATACTCAACACTTTGTGTTGGGGCTCATTTAGTGTGAATTATGACGATCAGGTTGTGGCACTGCTGAGGTGTTATTGAAGCCTGGGTTGCTTTGATGGTAGCCTTCATCTCTATTTTTGCGTCTTTCTCGTTTTCCTCTTGACAAATCGGGTCAGGCAAGGTGGTTATCCCACCAAACACAGTAATAGCATGGTCAGCAAACCATTTAGTACTAGTTTTGGCACTGTTGACAGGTGCTCAGCCCTGCTGGTAGAGGAAATCGCCAACTCCATAAAGTTTGGCAACAATTCAGAGCACGAAGCACTCTAAAATCTCCTGGTAGATGGCTGTGTTCACTTTGGACTTGATAAAACACAGAGGATCGGCCACCACCAACACCAGCAGATGACATGGTGCCCCAAATTATCACAGAAACTTCACACTGGACTTCAAACACCTAGCCTTTCCACTCTTCCTCCAGAGTCCAGGACCTTGATTTCCAAATGAAATGCTAAATTTACTTTCATCTGAACAACAGTCCAGTTCTTTTTCTCCTTAGCCAACCTAAGACGCTTCTGAAGTTGCCTCTGGTTCAGAAGTGGCTCGATATCAGACATATTCGACAGATTTATCCCCCCCTTTTTTTGCGTCTTGGCTCTAGATGCACTCCCACCACCTCAGTCCAGCAGTCCTTATGATTGTGGTTGCATGTACTAAACTAGTTAGAGAAATGGCACATATTTGTAATGTTTAAATAGTAATTTACTCAAACTTACAATTGAATATTTTAATAATTTCAGATAGTATAAAACAAATCTAATATCTGTATTAACTAAAGGGCTCTAAAGATCTAGAAAAACTGTTTGGGATCACTGGGTACTATTATAAAATCAGAGTATACAGTGTAATGAGTTAATGATGATGCAGATAGAATATTTATTTCATCAAATCCTGTTGACTGACTGGCAGCGTTTCCGTTTTGAAAGTCTTAAGTTTCATTTTGTGAAGACAGGGTGATGATGATGAAATTGACCCAATGATTATTACAGTGATCCATAGACACACTCGCACATGCAAAACACCTGATTCTATTCATGCATTATTACGTGTTTCTTAGAATAACGAATGTTAATTGCTTTGCCTGGTGAAAACGACTCTCTTTATTCTTCTTATTAGTTTAAAAGCTTTTGGTAAGTGAGGCGAAAACCTAATTTCAGGAAACGTGTGTGACTGCGTTCTCGTGCCTCATTGCAGTGTACATCTTCTCAAGGCTGTCGTTTCAATAGAAAGTCCAGGTTACGTGACAACGCTGCCAATTTCTTATGTAGAAAGACCGAGGACAGCAGTAAAAATTGGATTACGTCTGAGCCAAAATTTATTTAACAGCTCAATCAAGTCAAATCAATAGAGCGCCACTGCCATCCAGAATGCTAAAGCAGAGGCGTTTGAAGCACACGACTAAGCTTTAGGGTATTTGTGGACAGATCAAGGCTGGAGGTCCAAGGTAAAGACCTTCCCTTTTGAAGCATCATTTGTACAGCACACACTGGCCAGAATATTCCGATTGTATTCACTTTAACCACACGCTAGTTTTGGAAGCAAGGTGGGTTTGGGAACGAGGCGGTATTCCCTTCAAATGAGCTGGAGAGTTAGCTGGGGTGGAGAAAAATCTGGTGTTCTCTGCTTAGATTATTCTCCTGAATAAACAGCGAATATTCATTTTAACATCAAAAACAAACATGATAATAAAAGATTTTTTAAAGGAGGCATCAGTCACACCAAGTGCATTTACATGAACATAGGTATAATGTTAGGTGCTTCTGTAGAACGTCCATCTCCCACAGCCAGTACTTTTCCTACATACAGTACATACTGTATCCACTAGCATTCAGCACTTCAAGAGAAACATCCTTTCGTGTGCCATCGAAGGGGCATATGTAAGGAATAAACCGCCATATGCAACCACAGCAGATGAGGCAGAAGGCCAGAGCTGGAAAGTGAGGTTACATCCTGTGGAGGTGGGCTGCATGGGCTTCTTAACCATCGAAGGCCACTGAATGAGGTGGGTAACAGAGGGCTTAGATGGTTGGTCAAAGAGCTTTCCAATGTTGATGGAAAAAGCAGCCACTATGGAAGGAGCCAAAGGCGGTGGTGTGGGCATCCAAATGACCAGTGGGCACAAAGCAACATACTGTCCAGTCTGATCAGACTGATCCGACTGCCTCGGCGGCGTACACAACTGGTGTGCTGCAATGGTGGAAACATCACCATATGATAAGCAGCAAACTCACCCCACCTAGAAGGCTTCTCTAACCCACTCAGGGCAAGTGCTGCGTTTCACTGACAAGGATTGTAACATCTAGTCCTATGAATAAATTAAAGTGAGCAGAGAAGAAAATGAAGCTGAAAAGAGACATGTTTTCAGCATCTGAATCATGCTTTTTTTGAGATACTGACTAAACTTAAGGAAGCTTCTCAGATGACTGATTTTGGTCTTGTTTGTCTGACATCAGACATAACAGGCATCGCAGTGGGTGTTTCATCCAAAAATAGCCCGGAGTTAAAGGCCTTGAAGACTTTCTTACTTTCTTATCAACACTATTTACTGACAAAGTCAGATCACTTTCATTTATTTTAAATGAGAGAGATTTACTGAATGAGTCAGATTCTGAGGCCAGCTGTGGGTGTGTGTTTTTTTCATGTTACTAAACAACTGTCCATCAAATATGCTCAAGCTATATCCACCGAGTGCTAATGAAACTGAGAAACACTGATTTTTAGTGTAAAAGTGTCAAATAAAAAAAACAAACACCTTTTTTTCCTCTTAAATTATTTTTAGTCATTTGAAATAAATCCATGACTAGAGTATACAATTCATCTGCCTACACGGGTGACAATAGCTTGGATTTGTGCAGAACCCCAGATTAAGGCATGTTTTTGGTTCAAGTGCACTTTACCTTACCTGTACATATTCTGTGGCTACAGTGGTTGTACACAGAGTGCATCTGCAATACTATGTGTAGATATAAACATAGAATGAGAGCTACTGGTCAACACCTCTAATCTAATCCTAAGTATTTATACACTTCAAACTCTAACTTCTATTATTATGAGACTAAAACGATCAGATTAGTCAGATATATATTAACAACGTCTTATATTACCAGCATTAACAGACCATCCATTCATCATCTTAAATGTGTATCCAGAATTCGACATCCAGTCATGGTTTACACAGTGGGAGGTTGGAGCCTATGCCAGCTGAATACATCCTTACTAGGGTGTCAATGAGACAGACAACAGTTCACTCTCGCACCTAAATGTGAAATAAATTACCAATCAATCAATCAATCCTACCTGCAAAGACTTCCACACAGAAAGGCTCTAGCAGGGGGAACCTTCTTGGGCACCAGGGCTAACGTCTGCACAATACTGGCCATGTTAACAGACCTCTAACCCAAATCTCTCCAAAATAACTATAAAAAGAATTATGCAGTCATGGTACAGGCTCTGATTTGTCACTGACACTGCAAGCTGAATCCTCACTGTTTCAAAAGACCGGTCAAATTTGACCTGTCTGTTCCAGTTCAGTTGAAACAGAGGCGTCCCCCCAAATTCAAATTAAATTTTCCAGCATGCTTGAGTCATCTCCCTCCATTTTTTCCTGTCAAATGAACACTGAGCTGCAACAACAGTGATCTCTCCCACTGAGATGCTGACACAATCACGCAAATACTGCTGTGCCCGTTTGAAATGCCGTGGCAAGGTCACTGATTTAGAAACACATCAACAGTCAATTTATATATATGAACACATAGATTCTGTGAGGTTTTTCTGTTTGCATTCTCTATCAGAGGTAAATCTGAATTACTTGACAAAAATAGTTGGGAGTCTCTCAGGGGAGGACACAAAAAGGCTGACAGAAAGACAATGAGTCTGGCGGATGAGGCAGAGCGTGGCTGGATATGTTCAAGAGATGAATGGGAGTGTGTGACTGTCAGGGGGCAGTTGACCTCTGTGACAGCTGTAGGCAAAGGTGTGCGTGACTGTATTTGTTTGTGGGTGTGCATGTGCGTCTTAAGACGCAGTCCCTGGGGTGAAGAAGACCAAAGGGAGATGGAGTGACTGTGACAGGAAGCCACATCAGCACAGCTGGCAGAGAGAAGCATATACGAAGAAGGTGGTGAAGGGAATATTAAAGATATAAGAAGAGGAGAAAAGACCACCACACCATTTGGCTGCAAATAACTAATGATTATTTAACTTAATATTAAACAATAATGTGGGGGAGATTTTACAAAATAATCAAACAACTAGCCGAATGTTACTTTTACATAAAGTAATCCTTTAAGCATACTTTACATTTTTGTTTTACTCCTGTGTCTAGTAAGTGTACTTAGCGAAACATTTTACATTTGTTACCTCTGTTGTAACAAAGTATATAATGGAGACTATAAGGATAAGAGGAAAAAAAGATGCACTTGTTAAGAACAATAACAAATACAAACCTCCCAAAGACCGAATAAATAGCTTTATATCAGCTGACTTACATATACTGTGCTCTTAAAAAGTCTTGAGCTACTTCTTGTTTTCATATGTTGCTTCCAAGAAGCCAGATATTCTTATCATTCTTTAAAAAGTGCAAAAGTTCTCCAAGCTTTTCAATTTGTTTTGGACACTGGACGCTTTTTCACTCATTTTTAGTTCAGTCATTGTGATTAACAAATCTTATAGATTAGTGTCAAACCACTTAACACTGACTTAGAAACTAAAGCATAAAGAGGTACCTAACACAAGAGATGAACCAGTGTTTTGTCTTTAAAAATGTGCTTTAAATTGTATATTTAGGCACTTTGTTACTAAGCAGCCTTTCAAATGGATAACTAGTTCCCATTTCTTTATCTGATAACAAAGTTTGATATTCTCAGGTGATTCTCAGTGGATTACTGATATATCTCAGCATGGTGTGAAGTGTGTCCTTAAAAATCTGAGGAAAGTGGACAAGTAGAGTAAAAAAAACAAAATCTACAGCAGAGAAATAGAGGGGGGAAAAAGTCCATCAAAGACCTGACTCGGGACCTGAGAGAAGCATCTGGTACTTCAGTTGATCCATTCACTGAATCTTCATCAGAAATGGTCTCAGTGGAAGGGCGGCTGTCAAGAAGCTATTCTTAAGGAACGTAAACTTGGAGAAAAGGCTGAGGTGCGGCAAGTTACACAACTGGACTAAAAATCAGAAGCAACGCATCTTATGGAGCGAGGAATCCAAATTAAAAATGTTAACATTAAATTAGGAGAGGGTGAAATTAGTTCACGTTTGGAAATGTTACACTTAACTGTTAATGTAAGTTATTTGATTAAGGTATTACTTTTATGTCAATTAACCAATACCCTAAATTACTGATAGAAACTTTGGTTGTATAGCAGCTTTATAAAGTGGGAAATGTCTGCTATAGTCTGTCATTAGATGTGCATAAGAGTTTTGTATCTGTGCCCTTTTACCCCAAAGTAAAAACGAAATAGAAAAAGGAAACTCAGGTGGGAGGCAGAGGATAAAACTACTAGAAATAGGAAGGTCAGAGGGAAGCAGTTAAGTAGCCAGTGTTCACTGACCTTCACTGACAAAACCATTCACATCTCACTGCCAAGGACAGGAACCAACACTCAAGCAGCATGTTACCATTACATACACATTGTGTTGTGTGTTCAGTTCACCCGTACAATCAATTAAGAGCTACCCATCTGATTGATTGGAGCTAATTAACATGGGCTTGCAGGATGCTAATGGTCACTGAGGGAGTTCCGAAACACCCTGCCAAACACTAGCACTCCAAGGTCAAAACTGCAGCAAATTTTATGTTGTGCAAAGCCAAATGAAGGAACAGCAGCTGCTGTGCACTGCCAGGACACTCCACTGTATTGCTGTGATATTTAAGCCTTACGCAAGTACTGAAACAGTAATAGTAGTGGGTGCATTAGTCTCTCATAAAGCAGGATTTGTTTTGTCTCTCTCTTTTTTTAGAGGATATTATTCATAATTACTGAGCAAAGAAAATTCCAGTTGATATTTGATTAAACAGAGACTGACACAGTGAGCCGTTCCTGTGATCCATACAATCCTAACATTCAGCTCTGAAAAGAGTTGCTGCTGCAAAGAGGATACTGTAGGAGGGTTGGGAGAGGGTTAGGAAGCAGGCGAAGCATTAATTTTCACTGTTTCCATTTTCAGTTCTCTAGAGCCATATGGGGTGGCGTCAAGCTGGCAAAAGAACAAATAACAATTTGACGCCAGAGACCAGGACTCACAGCAGCGAGGGAAGCGAAAAGAAGTACAACACACATGAGAGGAAGGGAGGGGGGAAGAAGAGTTCCTTCTAGTTATTTCCAGAAATGAACCCACAGTGATTTGGCAATGACAATCAGATGAGATGTGTGAATTTGGAAAGAGAAGGTGTCAGGACAAGGGGACTAACCCTGAAAGCACTAGTGAGACAACTGCCAACAGTGACAGGGCATTAATCATCTCCTAACATCCACACATCCACAATCGCAATGAGAGAAGCTTGTCTACACACCATACAGCCCAGCCATATATCTAGTCACTTTGATGACTTTTCTATTTACAAGCCATGGTCTGGTCTAATAGGAAATGGAGAAAAAAAACAACAACAATAAGATATCTGAGAGTACTGAACACTATTTGACAGCTAATCAACAAGAAGAGAACTGTCAATGGGCTTGATGGACGCTGGTCATTCTGTTGCAGTACAGATGGACTTTGGAGACGGGCAGATAGATGACTCAGTCTGCCAGGACTCCCATCTTCAATCCAGCAGGAGTGCAGGCTTATAATCAAAATCTCTGTCAGGGGTCACTGGGTTGACGAGTGTGTTTGTCTGTTGGGTGCTGGGTGCAAATATAAGAGGGAGAGGGGAAAAAACAAAAACACACACACATATAAAGAGAAGCCGGAGGGAGCCAAAATCAAGTAGCAGACAGCAGCGCTTTAAAGGAGAGCATCTCTATAAGCCACTGTTTTGTTAGTTTGCCTTTATTTTGAATAGTGAGATTATTACTAAAAAAAAAAACCTTAATTAATAAACTACTCTTATATGAGAAGGCAGCTGATCTCTAAGAGACCAGTTTTTGCCATTTATCTGGGGCAGTCTTCAGCTAATTTCCTAAAGTGCCGCTGGCTGTGGAGACCCCCTCCTGTTTCCAATCATGACACTCAATAAGCAACTGACAGGACTCAGGCCTTTGGTCAGCTACATTCATTTCGCCCAACTAACTGTGACTTCTTTGTTCAGACTAAAGTCAGTGTCAGCCAGTGATGTTTCCAGCAGCAGGACCCAAAGATTTTCTTTTATATTTTGCCATTTACTCGGTTCAGCTGGATTTGACCTCTGCTATCAACACCAATAGTTTAGTGTCTGTTGACATGAGGGAGACAAAAAAAAGAACGAATCAAAGCAAACGACAGCGACAGCAGCTCTACTGTGGCCATTGAAGCCTGAATCAGAAGCATTTCAAATGTTTATCCTTTACAAATGACTCAAAGTGATCATTGTACCCCTTTTAACAGAAGTGCAGACCACTGTTCTTCAGACCCCTCAAAAACAGCTGCTTCAATCCAGGCTTTGGTTCAAAATCCCAAAGCCCATTTGGACACTTGGTTAAGCATCTCAAATCACCTTGAAAGCCAAGGTAATTTACTGTAGTAGTAATCTGGTATAATAATTTTTTGGCATCATTAGGCAAAATCCATAACAATCATTCATTTGATATCAGTGGTCTGACAAAAAATTCTTCCCCTCCTCTAGTCCTTATCCTCAAACCTAAGACAATCTAGTCTAGAAAATGTGTTTTCTGTGTCCAGGCATTTCACTCTGATGGTGTAAATCCTGACTGAGTATGAGAAATCCTGCAGGAAAAGTTGATATTTACACAGAGAATAACTGCACAAACTTTAAAGTTCACATTAAAAAGTAATCTATCACAAAAGGAACTAAAAAAGTAGATGAGAATAAACGGAAAAAAATGTCAATATCATAAAGTGCTTACAAGACTGACAAAATTGCATGATAGCATTAGCCTCAGGTTGGTTTTAGAGATTGTTGTTATTTTTCTCTGTGAGAGTAAGCTGCTGATTTCATTTTGAATGGCTTTTAATGATTAGCTATTAAAAAAAGACTAACTCCTGCGCTGGCTTTCTGGCAGTGGCTTGTCAATCATAAACAGCCGTACTCATTAAGAAAGAGATGCATGAGCTGCAGGAGGAGGGCTGTACTTTCAAATCCTTAGTATTTCAACCTACGACTTCTCTCAAGTGAGAGAAACAATTGCTCAACTGTCACATTTTGCTCAGCAGAAAAACTGTTGTATTAAATAGTCCAATTTTATTTTCACTTTAATCCATGATCTCTCGAAGGCTTTGCAAGATGACATCCCATTAAGTTTAGACAGCATGCCTATGACTAAGACTTACTGTAAGGAAGAACTAAGTCTTCAATGCTTATTATAAACAGATATTAAAACGACAAGGTGAATCCATTAAGTGCAGAATACGCACTGGAGGGACACTGCTAACATAGACTTTAGGAAGCATCTATTATGTAGACAAAAAGGCTTTTTATTAACATAAAACAATAAAACTGTTTGTGGTGCACCATTTCATTTATTAAATGAACATATTTTAGCTTGCTACTACTCAATCGAACTGAAATATTGTTAATAAAATAAGGTTGTTGTAGCAGACACTGAGCAAAATGAACAATAATTTGGAGTTATGACTGCCCTCCTCTTCAATCCAAGTTCATTATTCATTCTTCTTTTAGCTCTATTTTCTTTTCATCAGCTCCTGTGGGACTTTTCTGACTATTATGTCCTAAATGCTTCAATATATTCTGAAGCAAGAGAACCTAGTTATAGTGTAATATTACTCAGACTAAAAAAAAAAAAATCTTTGTCTGATGAAGTGTTCACGGTGTCTGATCAGCTTGCCATCTTTCACGCTGCATGATGTCAGCAGAACAAAATGACTTTGGATCACTCTTTGAGCCTCAACAAAAGCACAGTCTGATTTTCTGTTTGCCTTTCTGTTTTTTTTTTACATTAGAGCTCGACATTGTGGAAGCTGTCACTCAATGGAGAAGGTAGAAATATTTTTTGATATGCTGTCTTTTTGCCTGGACGTTGTCAGGTGTTCATCACCTGTATCATGTATCAGCGTCAACTGTCATATGTCAACTCGTTTTTTGGTCCCAACAGTCTACATTTCTGCTTGATCCATTTTCATGGCTGAATCTGGAATAACAACCTTATCCCAGATGAATGAGCTGAATCTACAAAAAAAAAAAAAAAAAAAAAAAAAAAAAAAAAAAGGGGATTATGGTGCTAATTATCTGTGGGTTTTTCCACTGTGGATGGCTGGTTAACATTTAACTAATCCAAAGAAAGGTTGCACAGGGCTTTCACCAGTCTATTAAAATGCAGACAGCTTACTGTGGCTTGCCTTGGGAAAAATTTGTTTTAATCATAAGTTAATTTTACCAATATATGATGTTGGCCCACATTTATATGAACCTAGATGCTCACTGTAAATATGACCAGCTTCATTGAGTTTAAAATATGTCTAGTAGTTTACTTCAGTTTAATTCCTTCATGCTGGAATGCCAGAGCTAATCAGTCTGTAGAGATGTTAAATAAACTTTACTTTAAAAAAAAAAAAAAACAGTCATAAAGTTTGGTTAAATCCAAACAGACCATTTAGCATTTCGACAAATATAAACATTGGCTAAAACTGTTTGAAGAACAAAGAATAAGAAACAAAAAAGACTGAAAAAAAAGAACCAAGAAAATGTTGTGGCTTAATACAATTTATCCTTCAGCTATCATCTGGCCAATTATTTTCACTAATTAGATTAGGCAAAGCTTCAATGTGTCTGTTTGAACAGGGGTGTCAAACATAAGGCTCAGAGGCCAGAATACGCCCAGCAACGACTACAATCCGGCTCATTGGACGACTTTTGAAAATGTGAAGGAAGGCATCCATTCTTAAATACATTAATTAAGTCATAAAAGAAACGTTCCTGTTTTTCCCCACTATCTACTTAAGCACAAAGAGTCATGCAGACAGATTTCTTTCATTCACTACAGCAGGATTTTTTTGTCATGTAGAAAAACTGAGACATACTGTTTAACTTGCACTTATATTGAGCTATCTCACAAATTAAGTTCAAATTAAGACTGACAGACAGGAAAGTTTCACTGTGTCGGCCCACTGAAGATCAAAGTGTGCTGTATGTGGCCCACAATGTAAAATGACTTTGACGGCATGCAATGTTCAGACAATATGCAGTATTGCACCTGAATAATGCTATGTTAGATGAGCGCTATGCAAAGCTAAAAAAAACATGTCAGTAAAAGCAAAACTAACTAGATGCTCCGTTCACCACATTTCATCTGATCATCATACATCGCATTTACATGTGCAGGAACTAATTAAACCACGCAAAGAAAAACTAAGCAGCACACTCCACATTCAGAGTGCATACAAAGTGACTTTTTAGGTTTCCAAAGTTCAATCAAATCTGGTCTTGCCCTGCAAATGCACTGTGTACACGTCGATATTAACGTGTCCACTCTCTGTATTTTAAAAAGGCGGGCAGCTCGCAAGGCTGAACCCCAAATGTAATCACCAATAATGTCTACTCTTGCTCGAGGCAAAGATTAATGTGGATTCTTTACTTTTGTGAGGCATAAGTTGAAGTAGAAATACGGAAATTGTATTTTTAATAGTCTCATAATGGAAAAATCTTACGAGAGTAATACAAGACTAGAGTCGGGCTATTCTGAATGCACAGCGCGCATTCTAAAGCTGGATTGAGGAGGAAGAGGTGTTCATTTGTGAAGGTCGACCCGAGTGAAAGTCACAATTCATTTGGGAATGAGGTGAATGCACAATTCTTTTCCACAATCCTGCCTATCCTTTCTGCTGGATTTCATGGTGGCCCCTCCGCACCGAGACCGGGAGGCAGTTGCATTTCACACTTAGAGATGTCACCATGGAAACGGCACAAAGACATCTGTTGGTGGATGTTGCACATAACTTTCTGTTCTGTGTCCAAATTAAGGAGGAGCATGGACACACTTGAAAATAACAACAACAACAAAAGAAGCAAAACACAAGAGCCAGGGAAGAAAAGAAGAAGAAGCTCTGCATACGCAAACACATAAAAGACACATAAAAGTTGACCAGCATGAAAACTTACATGAAAGGTATTTGACAAACACCTCATTTGTAGCGACATGGGCTTCCTCGTGCGGTTTAGTATCGGTGTCTTACCTGATGGATGATCTCAGACACTGGCAGCTGGTCCGCGTACGAGTACACCTCTTTTTGCTCCTCTCCATTTACAGGACTGAAAAACAAAACACACAAAACAGCACGCTTTGAGCATTTACTCAAGAAAGCAAATAGCACTCATACATTTGGCTTTTGTTACGTGGAACACCATCATTCAGTAATGAAGAAAAGCTGTCAGGAAGAGTAACAGACTCAGTGTTTCCGTTGGCAGTCTGTGTGCAGCTCAGGTGTGTGTGTCTCCGACAGTCAGTTGTATGCATTTTGATGCAAATGACCTCCCCTTTTTCTCCTTCTAGATAAATTAATGAAAGTTATCCTGGAACATCAGATGAGTGTCAAAATCATCTTTAAAGTAGAGGATGTGATTGGAAGAGATTGCCTGCATATCACTACCCATCACGGTATAATTCATTGAGTCACTCACCAACAAAAATCTATACTCCGAGTAGTCCACTCTCCACATTTTCACTGAAGAAGAAGTGTTAGAAGGGCTTCAAACTCCTGAGCCCCCTGTACATTCGCAATGCACTCTGCACTAATTCTTCTAAAACCCCAGTGAAAATCGATGCAGAAATCAATGAAGTCAGAGGCAGCTGCACATTCAGCTTCAACACTCATATGGATCGCTTTCATATTTGTTGTCAGCTGGTGTTTGTTGTTTTTGCTCTACGGAAACTAGCTTCTTTTGGGTTCTCATTTTACAGATTTTATATATACCCACTAGTGCTAAGTCTGTTCTTCTTTGTTTAAATTTGTGTCGTATTATAAAATTTAGTGAGTTTACAAACTGTGGAAAATTAAAATTTGGAAATAATAGCATAGGGCGACTGTGGCTCAGGGGGTTGGGAAGCGTATCTGTAACCGGAAGGTCGCCGGTTCGATCCCCGGGCTCTCTGTCCTGGTCGTTGTGTCCTTGGGCAAGACACTTTACCCTACCGCCTACTGGTGTTGGCCAGAGGGGCCGATGGCACGATATGGCAGCCTCGCTTCTGTCAGTCTGCCCCAGGGCAGCTGTGGCTACAACCGTAGCTGCCTCCACCAGTGTGTGAATGTGAGAGTGAATGAATAGTGGTATTGTAAAGCGCTTTGGGTGCCTTGAAAAGCGCTATATAAATCCAATCCATTATTATTAAAAAGAGCATTTCATCAGCTCTTGGCTGACTCTACATGACATCGACATACTGTTCCGGTTTACTTTATTCAGCTTTGTCTTCACTTCTCAGTGGTCAATTTAAAAAAACCACCAGACACGCCTTTAGTATTTCAGAATAAGGTATCCATCACTCTGAAAGAATCAGCCTAAATCAGGTTGCTCTGAAGGACAAACGTTTAAGCCCATACCTTTGCAAATGTCACAAATCACTAGATATCTGCAAGAGGATAAGTCGAGAATGGCCACAATGTTTCTACAGTCACAATAAAATTATTTTAGTCCAACAACATGAAGAGCAGTTGATCAAACTGTGTTTAAAGGGCAAAGGCAGCGCCCTCACAAGCTACAGCACCATACACCATAAACACACAGTCATTTATTTAAATGTACATATGACACAAAATGCACCTGTAAAGTAGCTCTGTTAGGGGGTTTGTCTGAATAAATCCATGAGGTACATCAACCTGACAGTCACCGATGTCCGGATGACAGCAACCTTGAAAGTTACAAACAAGCCTAAAATAAAAAATTCTGACACAAAGTCAAACGGGGGTCAGAGCTAAGGTTTACCGTCAAGTGGAGGTTCAGGACTGACCGTCTTTCAGCAAAATTTAGGTCAGACAAAGTGAGCCACATCTCCCCTGTGAGCCATCATGACACACCTCCAGCCACTTGATGATTGAAACCTGTTCTTCTATTTGTGTCTTTCTTCACTCAAAGTTACTTTTACCCATCATTTTTCTCTCTGGCCATTTCATGTCACACTGACACAGACACACAGTCTCTTCTCGCGTGTGATGAAGAGAAGAAGGTGTTCACACAAAACAGATAGTAGTAAAGCGTATGGACTGGTAAGCAGGGAACCAACTTCCTGCTGAGCCTTCGGTGCGTGCCAAGCTTCTCTGCCACAAGAAACATGTCACTGAAAGCACAGATGTGTCACCGCTGGGATCTTCCACCCTTTTTTTCCTCAACATTAGAAATGAGCTCTAATTCAATTCAAACTACTTTCTACTTTATTTTCCACAAAGACCTTTTTGGAGAGGCATTATAAGTCCTCTCTGCTTATTAAAAGGGATGTGCCTGCATTCATCCCCCCCCTCTCTAGTTCTGATATCAATGCCGTCTCCAGCTGCAGTCTTTAGGTTAAACAAATTTCCTTTTTTTTTTTTTTTTTTTTTTTTTTTACTCTGCCAGCAGCTCAAACAGTTTTTGCAGACACAATCCAGTCCTGCAGGTCACAAATTACATTAAGTATATTTTATACTCAATGGGATATGAATTCAGCTTAATTTGATAGTTGTAATTACTCTGGGAGCTCGTGTAGCCCAGAGGAGGACGTGTTACGGTCAACAACCACCGATGGCTGAGAGTGAGGAACTACACAATGTCATTACAGTGTTAAGCTTATGTATAACGTTGCGGATCGAGAGGGTCCATTAAAACGTCTTCACCATCAAGTGCCATTCACTTAATGTAAGGGCTTGTTCTGAGGAAGAAATTGATGTTTAGAAATGTACGACAGGATATGGGAGTGAGAGAGGCGAATGCGAGCTAGAAAATGAGACAGGCACATGTGTACACTCGCACACATGTACACATCTTCTCTAAATGTCCTCCTCCACTTGTCTGAGAGGCAGAACAAGCTGACAAAAGTGGATTAAAGCAGCACTATATTTAATAACAGCTTGTTTCCGAGGACATCTGTGATCTTCTCTCTGTGGGAACACACTGAGCTCACTACAACCCATTTTCAGGTCTTATGAAACACAATTTTCTAACTTTCGCAACGACATCTGGACAAAGGTTTCATAAAGATCCAGTTTCTGACATCGATTTAGTGATTGCTTTTTGAGATGATCCAGAAGTGCTGGCAAAAGGGTGAAGGTTGGTTTCTCAGGGGAGTGCCAATTCATGGGATTTAATACTCTTAAAGCATGCAGCATGGTTACTTTAAATATGGTTGTAAATAAAGATCAATTAGAGATCAACACTAACTGAATATACTACATTTTTTTGCTTATTTTTTCTTTCAGGCATTCATCACTGTTTTCAACCATGCGCCCAGCACAGACATGTATCAGATACAGCAGGTTTGGACATCAGCTGGTCTCCCTTGTACAAAGGCTGCATGATATTCGATTGCACCATTGTGCAGGTAATAGTCTGGTGCCTCCTGCATGCTCTATCCACATAGCTCCCTCACCTGAACTGCAAAGAGTATTTTCAGAAGTGCAAACACATTTGAAGAGGACTATTGCTTGCTGTTTGCTACACGTGACAAAGGACAACTGTGGAAAATATCCCGACCCGTTTCTCCCAAACCTGTCCAAAATTCATGTGTGAAAAGGGCTTACCACAGTACAAAGATAAGCTGGTTTCAGCTCCTCGCTTTTCAAATGTGAAAACCCATAAAAATTTATTTTCTTCTATAAAAATAGCAAAACAGTCTAAAGAATCGCTTTTTCTTTTTCAAACAACAAAATCAATCAACTGAGGTAAGTGATGTTAATAAAACCCAGAGCAAACCTGTGATGCCCCCCCACCACCACCACACTAATAACTACAGCCTCAACTGCCTTATTGTTTGGCACTCTTGCTCATCTTTCTTTGATTCAAGTATAGAGAGACACTTTGCATTTTAAATAGGCATCTCTGCATAAATCTGGGCTCTCTATTCCTGAAATTCATTAGCCCTGCAAATATATATTTTTTGTGTTAAAATGAAACCTTTTCTTTCCTGACACACACCTTCTAACATTTAATCAAAAAAAAGAAAGAAAAAAAAACAGAACATATCGAGTGCTAAGACTTTGCAAAACTGTCAAAAATTGCTTTTTTAACTCTTATTTCATGGCCAGTTATGGATAATCAGCCTTTGAATAGTCTAATTCCATTACATGTAATATTTTACACTGGTAAAACCTTGCAAACACGTTGAACCCTTCCATTCACAAAGACCCCTTAATAGGTTTTAAACATCTTCACACGTTAAATTATGAATAATTATTTATTAATGCCAACGCTGATGACTACATTAATTTAAATTATTGCAGTAATGAGGTCATGGCTATTATTTTCCACATGCTTGTATTGTAATCTCCCCACTGCTACAATGCTGTCCAGACCCAACAGAAGCACAGAAAGCTTCCTGTCACCGCATTATCAGTCAAGTCCGAATGTGGCTGAGGAAACACCCTGAGAGGGCGTACAAAATGACAATAAATGTTGTTAGTCTTCCCAACATCAACAAAGTACAAAGACACTGCAAGCACTTTGGTGAATCAGTAAACTTAGTGCTGTTAAACTCCAAATGGATCGGGTGATTGCTGGTTCTTACATCAGAAATGGAGATAAAACGTCTCTCTCTAGGACTGAATTAGGCCAACAGCTAGCTCAATAACATTGTGTTGGTGTTTCTGTGCTGCATGAGGATCAGCAGGACTAATGTGCTGGCTGTAATCGATATTAAAGTAATAGGGGAAGTTGTGTGCAATGAGTAACTTGCCCGGGGCCACAAACAGCCAATGACTAAAATCAGTATTGTAATTGCCTCTAATTACTAATTAGCAGCCAACCACATTAGATTCTTTAATACTTCCCAGTGGTTCAATTAAAACCCAGTTAATGAAATTAATACAAAGGGTTGGGGGAGTGGTGGTATTATCATTAATAAAGTTAAATTCCCATTGCATCTTTAGGTTGAACACAGTAAACATCTGTTCCTGCAGCTTAGAGAATCAGTGTATGGAAACTGTTTGCAATAGCTGTGTGCTTCCTAAAACTCCTGATGATTGTGCTTATTATGGCATTAGTGGAGCTTGGTGATAAAGCAAACAATACATCGTGAGGCACAGAGAAAAGGTTTGACAGCTCTCTACAACCATCTAGTGGCTCAACCTATTTATCACAAAATGTAAGCATGCACCAATTTGGATATGTGCAATTCAACACAGGGTAGTGCCACAGATCATCTAAAGCAAACACTGCTCATTACTCACTGCCACTTATGAAGACAGACTGGATTAAGTCTGAAGGCTGACAATGAAGATGCCCAATTATGAGCTCCGCTTCTCTCTGAAATAATGTTTTCAGTGTCATTATTGATTATAAAAGCAGTAAATGCGTTCTAAATGAGCAGCACCATTACCCAAGACAAACATGTCATTGGTCAACTTTACAATCAGGTCTTAAAACCACCACATGGTAGTCATAGTGACAGCCACTGAGTGCTTTAATCTTCCAGAAACAGGCCAATCAACACATCATTAGCAGAGGAATCAATATCACTGATGGGAGGTGTACTAAACAGAAATCAAAGGCTGGTTAGTTGGAAACTGAACACAAAATGAATTTGGCTGCTGGCAGTGAGGCTGGCCTAAATGAGAGTATTTTATAAGGGTCGCCCCCCCTCATGTCATCATGAAAGTACAGCCCAGCCCATGTTCAACTTCATTTCATATCCCTTTAATATCTACCTTTAATCTCCCTTTCTGTTGTTACCTTTAGTTCATTTTGAAAAGCTGGAAACAATTTGTAAACAACTTATTTTTGCACAAGTATCTTTAATGCTACAGTCACATTTGGGAAAACAGTGGTGCCAAAATAATTGCAATTGCATGCAATGAACTCGCAGTGCCATTGCCTTTGAAATGATTGTTTCAAAGAGGGGGGACAAGGTCTGCAACCACTCAACCTCGGTCCATCAAGAAGGTGATAAAACGGCAATAAGTTGGAAATTAGATGCAGTCAGATAATACAGTGATTAACTACCATAAATAGCTGAAAAGAAATCGCAAATCTGTATCCATTTACATATTCAAAGTCACATTAACTTATACTACTTAACAGATTACTTTAATTAATTGCCCAGCCAGAACCTCATAGACCAAAAGGTTGAGTGTGTTGCATTCTAGACCTCTGCTACTTTTTTGCCAAATGCAAAGTTAATCACCAGGCACCCACTGATTTTTAGTTTCTAGCAGGTTGCCATCCTGTTTTTATTCTAGTTTGATTGATGCATACCTTTTGCCATTAACAAAAAAACAAATAAATTAAACTTACTCCTCCTCCATCTGCTTGATGGGGTCAGTCAAGTTGATGGCATCCATGGTGAGCTCAACTTTGCGGACACTACCAAAGAAATCTGTGATGAGAACACTTCCAGGATCTCTCAGGAACAGGTCAGTACGATGGCCTGGAGTGGACACACACTGACTCTTTGGACACACTTTGAACTGTGGAGGCAGAGACAGCAAAGATTTCACATTAGGAATATTCAACATTGTTCTAAATTAGTGGTTTCTGTCACGTTGGATCTCTATTTGGGAGCCAGTCAGCTAGTCCACTGACAGTTGCTGAGGGAAACCGACAATTTTCTGGACAACAGATAACACAATTCCTAATTGGTTGATGGCACTCTGGATACAAGCAGGCTGCAGATGGAAACCACCAAGCTTTGTGTCCCAGTGTCCTATGCATGCAGATTCTGGATATGTATATGAAGATATCTGTTTATTCAAACTATATAGAACAAAAACAACTAACAATGTCTCTCTAAATATAAATATTCGCCTCATGACAATGACAGCTTTAGCAGCAGCATAACTTGCATGTACAGGTCAGCTCTGCACAAAGACACAATACTAGATTTATTCCTTTTTGCACCACCAATTCCAAGTTCCAGTTGCAGCTAGTATTGAGCTGTTGCTCTGGGAGGTGTGACACCGTGAGAAACAGATTAGAGGCACTGTGCCTGACATTTGTGCATGTCCTTGCCAATTACAATTTTTAGCACACTTGTTATGTTACCACTTGTGAATGAATCCTATGTGAGTTTATCAATGTGTTGTTTTCCGCTTGAAAAGAATATAAAAATCACATAACTGAGGTCAACATTATTTCCTCAGCCAGACAGGACTTGAAAAGTACAGCAAATGGCACGACTTTGCAGCTTGGATCAGGGGGGGGAAAAAAACAAGAACGAAAACTCAGAGGGCTCATCCAGAAAATCCATAGTATTGATCCTTAATTCCCTGAAAAGGCACAACAGAGAATCTACAGAAACAGAAAAATTGGAAGAAAAAAATAATAAGCATGTGTCAAAACACACAGAGTGCCAGAGTAACGATCTGAGGTGCTTTGAGCATAACTCCGGGTGACGCAGATGAGGAGTGGCCCTTGTGGCCTGAATCGCCGCACGAGGCTAAAAGATGAAAAAGGAGTTGCTGCTGAGACTGAGTCATGGACCAGAGCAACATGTACTCACCATTTCCACCCTGATGTGTCAAAGGCCAACGACTGCAACACCGTATCAGATATTCTGTTTCAAGTGTGACCTGTGTGACTTTTATCTGACTTCTTTTGGCCCACAGACAGAGGAAGAGGACAGTACAAGAAAAACACTGCTTCAGGTATCAGCAGTGCTGATTGCCACATCCTTCCTTTTAAAAGCTGACTTTCAAAATAGTCAATCTAATAAAAATCTGCATACCTTTTTTGTTATGTTCTGTTGCAGTAACTACAAATGAATGTATAACAAATAAAACGATGGTGTTCAAAATGTGAGACACCAGAGAAAATCTCTTCCTTTCTGTCACTCAAGTAGAAGTAGCACAACTGTAAACTTAAATTTGCATTAACACCCCTAACGTATTTTAAAGAGTATAACAAGAATTTTATTTTGTGGTTCAGGAAATTGCGATTTCCTGCAAACAGGTATGAGGAAGTTGTGACCATACTGGACACACATGCTATCACAGGCTCACCAGATCATTCATGTTGGTTTTGCTTGCAGGATGGATGTCTTCAAGGAACTCCAGCATGTAGAACGTGTAACGATCCATCAAATGGACTCCTATGGCCAAATCTGGCTGGTGCTAGAATGAGACAGATTTTAAAAATGTAAAGGATAAGAATAGTTGCTAGAATGGGCGCTGTGGTGGCATTTTTACTTCTAGCTCATTAATCAAACCTCTACACTTTTACACAATGAACACTTACAGTCTTTTAAAATACACATCCACACCAACATTCACAGATTTGTATTATAAAATTCATCCCAAGTAACAATTTATGGAACTTTTTCTTTAGTTAGTCAGTTATAGTTTCCGTTGCAAATCTGTACAGTATCAAAATCTGATAAGTGTCACCTGGCATTGAAATTGAACAACGATTGTCACAGCACAAGTGTGTGAAAGGAAATGAATTAGAGACTTGTGGCAGCAGGATAGCTTCATGAGTGATATTCATTATCTTAAAGTACACAGAGGTTTCAGTTTCTGCTGTATTGCAGACAGACATTTTTTTTCTCCTTTATTTATATTTGTTATATATTTTAGAGTATATTTAGTTTAGCCTTTAATTTAATTGTTAGTTATACAACTAAAACATTGGGGGGGTTGAGGTGTTTGCTGTTGCCCTGTGACAGCTCAGATGGGCTCCAGTCCCCTGTGACCCTGAATAAAACAAACCGGAAAAGTAGTTTAGAAAATGGATGGATAATTTCTGTAACAATGCAGTTTCTCTTTGGGATTAATTAAGTGCTTTGTCTATCCATCCATTAATCCATCTCCAATAACGGAGGAAGTAAGAGTTTTCAACCCCCTGGGGGTGTGAAAATGGAAAATGCAAACAGCACTGACATATCACCCCCTGTTTAAATCCAATATTCACGCTTTTTTAAGCTCCACTGTGGTCTCTAACGGCTCCTAAGGGAAATATCCGGTTCTCATATTTCTTGATTCTCCGATATGTTTACAGACTAGTGTCTTACTCTGTATGCTCTTCAGTGTGGAGCAGGTAGAGGAGTGTGTTTGTTTTAAGCTTTTCCACTGGAAGCAGCTGCTTTGGACAAAATGCTGCTATAAGAGCAGAAAAAGTGAAGCAGATCAATAACGTTGTGGAGCACAAAGCTAAACACTGAATCAGGTAAATATCCCCTCACACAATCCAAGGCTGTAAATACATCTTTATCTTTAGGTTCAGTTCATCATGAAATTAAATATTAGTTTCATATTTTTTGTTCAGTCATTTGATATTTTAAATTTAAAAACGCTGTGATATAAAGCAATTATAGCTGCTTTGAAAGCTTGCATAGTATTAGCTATGTACAGCTGACAATTTGAAGTCATTAGCTGATAATGTAAAAATAATAGTGCCTGCCAGTGCCACCCGTCAGCATCGTAGTAGATACACCTATGATATCAATTTCAAAATCCTACACCATTCTTGAGTTTTTGCATTCACAAGAGTTTCAGAAAACTTGACCTCTGACCTTAAGGTCAAGGTGACTGAGATTTGAACTCGTCTAAGATTTTTAAAGCCCATTTAAAAATCCTAGGTGAACTCCTTCTTGAGTTATTGCTTTCACAAGATTCACAGAAAACGTGATGTACGGCTTCTAATCCTACGGTCAACGTCACTGAGATTTGAACTTTAGTATCAGCCGCGATACCTACCTACAGTTGAGGCCTACAGTATTAATTTCAAAATCCTACGTTGCCTCATTCTTGCTCAAAGGAGACTTACGATGCTTTCCTTCTTCCGTGATGTACATGTTGTTACAGTGGTGCGTGCCAATATTAAAATGGCCAAAGTTTTTTTTTTAAAATTAGGGGCTGAATGTACAAGCAAATCCTGTAAATAAAAAAGCTCAGACTATTTTAAACAGTCCATAGAGCAACGATATGTTTGTTAGAAAAGCAGAGCCAAGCTGAAGAAAGTTGGAGCAGGGGAAGGAAGCTAAAAGGCTTTTATAATCAGAAGGCTCTCTAGAACAGTCCAAAAACAAATATTTATAGCCACAATAAACCATGTCAGTAAATACGTTCTGTTCAGCAAATAAATAAGGTCTTCTTTGGTTGTTTGTTTGTTTGGTCTTAACTTTGTATTTATTGTATTTTTCAAAAGTAGTGTAAACATTAAAAACAGTTGGTCATACATAAAATGTAGTTTGGCACTATTTAATGTCATAAAATTGATATTTTTAAATGTCCCCTCATCACAGTCCCTTTCCTTGAAAAATGCTTATTTTTAGATATTAAAAGACTCATTATTCATAAGTGTTTATGTTATATTCTGCTAATCCCCTATTTGGCCATTTCAGTGTTTTTACAGTGGTTCTGTAACTTACACACACACACACACACACACACACACACACACACACACACACACACACACACACACACACAACTGAGCACAGTTTTAGATTGGTCCATCAACAGTGCAAAGCAGAGAAAGAGTGAGCAAGTTTCCCCCCCTCAGCTCCTGCCCTCACTGCCTCTTGAAGACTTTTCAGGATTTTTCTAACTAAATTATGCAGTGGAGGGATTTGCACTTTAAGCTATACGTCTCAAGCAAAAGGTCAGTGTTGTGTAAAATGTGGAAGAAGAGGGGGGAAAAGAAGCAGCATTGTTCTTGTATTTGAGTGCAGTGCAGAGCTAGTAGGTTTCTGATAATTATTAGTGAGATGAAGAACTTGTAACATGTCACATTTCTTGCAGACCTTTCTTAGTTTGAATGCTAAAAGAGAGAAGACATTTGAATAAAAATTCAAAAGTGCAACACTATTTCAAGTAACACTGACTGGTGTTGCAGGGGGGTGAGAGCGTATGAACACAGAAATCAAGCTAGTGCAATGTGCTATGAAATCACACTGCTTATTAGAGAATCTGACAAGCTGATGGATGATTTTTAATTCATCTTCCACGTGAGGGAAGATAACTCACCGACAGGGAGTCTTCTCCAACTTGACTGCTGGCCAAAGCCATGATGTTTGGAGAGTAAAATCTTTCATACATGGAGGCGCCTTGACAGGTGTCAATGATGAAGAGCAGCTCGTTGTACCTGGAGACAAACACAAACAGAGGATCATACACATTCTCAAACAAAACTGATGGGAGAATGCACAGCTGGCATAACACTCATCCATTTGTTCCAATAAACAGATATCACACAAACCTTCTAACCATCTTTCATATTGCAGTTACCATGGTGACCAAGAAAAACCAACAGCTCCATTCAGTCCTGCTAACACTCCCATGCACACAGCTTAACCACCACCCCCTTCCTTTCCCTTCCCTCCATCCTCCTTTCCTACAAAACACTACATTTCACTACAACTTCTTTCCCCTGTTTAGACAAACATGTAGAGACTGTCACATCCAGTAGACTTAATCGAGGTGGTTTGGGGATGATAAAGGGAGGTCTCTTCGGTGGCTGTAATTTAGCAGTTCAACCCTGCAATTATCACATCAGCATGAAAGCTGGCGTCACTGAGCTTTTATCCAGTAGCCTGGAGCCTGACTGTAACCCAGACACTCACCGTGGATGATAATGGGTTTGGACAACAATAGAGGCACTCGCAGCAGCAAGGTGAAAGCTCATTTACCATCTCGTGATTTACAAATTAAGCAAAGCAGTGGCTTAAATAGTAACCCCAATTACAGAACAAAACAGCCTCTACTTTTAGAAGAATTTAGGAAAACATGACAAGTTCAAGGTAATTTCAAGAGTACTAATACAGAGAATGCTGTGCTAACACTTTGTAATCCCTAGCTTATCCCACATAGAACACGATCACATGGTCTAAAGTATAAAGTTAAAATAGATAATGAAGGCCACAAGGGACAATACGATCTATTTACTAAGTTCAACAATTAGTTTGTTTCTTTTTCTACTCCAGTTGTACTCATAAAATTTCCACCTGAAATGATTCCTTAGTTAATTCATTCGCTAAGGGGTGTCAAATTCAATTTGACATCACGCTGGGAAATGAGAACCACATTAAGGGTGAGATCAAGTTTACTGAAATTCTTTAATTAAACTGAAAATGCAAGTCCAATATAGTCTTCACATGTACAAGTTGGCTTAAGTGAAGCCCAGGCCAAATAGTGCAATGTTTATAATGCACTCTCATTACAGTGGTTTGGAGCATTTAACATTAAAACATATATCAAAATACTGAATCTGTAATTTTATTTTTCCATATATTTCTACAAATCTTACCCAATGGTTGAAATGTGAAATTTCACAAAGTTAAAAGTAAAACCTCTAGATTTAGCTGGAAGAAACCCAGCTACAGTAAAGCGTACTGTACAGTATGCTTTAGTCATTTTCACCGTCCTTGGCTCCGTTTCTGTGCTGATGTGCAGATTCAAGGCAAAGCAAATTTCATTCTTTGAAAACAGCAGTCATCTCAATGCAAATATACACAGGTCACTCTTTATGCCTTCAGAGTCAGCTTTTATATTCTGTGCCATTTTCTGTGAGCTAGCTTGTTATTTTGCAGCTGCAGTGTGCCCGTCTGTTTTGTGTGGCATACAGACACAACGAAGGGGGACGGATGTGAAGTGATACGCTAGCCGGATTAAACTTTGCAAAGGACCAGATATGGCCTAGAAACCTTGTGTCTGCCACACACGCATTAGCGAATCATTGTTCCTAGATTTGTCGTTGTTTATTTTACTAACAAAACTAGACATCCAACAGCTTCAGCTTCAGCTATACATAAAAAATTGTTAGTTTCAGACCGATTGATAACAATTCCTATTGATTTATTAATTACTCACTAAATATGGCCCAGCTAAATGTTAAAACTCATGGATAGATGGTTCAACCAGTTAAAAATTATTATCTGTGAATATTTTCCTGCAAGTTTTTGCTTCCATCACGAATGTACAATAGGCAAGAAAAATACTTAAACAATGAAATTTAAAGATTTTTTAAATATATATATGGTTTCATGGCCTTCAAGTTAGCCCTTTAGATTCACACATTTAGCTCCTCATTTAACTACTGTATTCCTACTGCATATAAAACTTAATCTACAATTTACAGGCAGGAAAAAAGAACTATCAAGGCTACAAGTTGATGTTCCCAATGACAATTGAAAGCCCAGCACTACCTTTCAAGCTGAGCTGAAGCTATTTTTAAAAAAGCCTGAATAGAGAGTATACAGTTTCACTGCACTGACAGCACTCTTTCAACCACTGAAGTCATTTGATACACACAAAGCCTTGATAAGAGAATCAATTTAACGTAACACACCTCTGATAATCATCTGTTTTGCTTGTTATAAAGAATCAACAGAATGGGAACCTCCTGATAAAGTTATAATACTCATAGGCTGTGATGTTTTGTGCTGTTAAATGCTTGTTGGCATGCTGCACAGCTAAATGCCCTGCAGGGCAAAGAAAAAACAAGTAAAGTAGACCTGACAAACGGGATTATTTGAAGTCACTTTTCAGTTTATTTACCTTCTTTTCTGCCACATCTGCTCAAAAGCATCTGCCAGTTCCACATTACTAATCTCCTCAGAGTCCTGGAACTTCAGAAAGCCATTCCCACCGTGGCCTGTTAATCAACCACAGATTAAAAATAATTAATTCAACTTTGTTCAACTTTAATTACTTCAACTTCATAGGTACATTTTTCCCCTTTAAGTACCTGTCAGGTATATGAGGATGTTGCTTCGATCATCAGAAAGGAGGCGTTTAGAGCGTGGTGTGCTGGGAGGCAGGCGCCCAGTCAAAACTCGCAGGAAGTTCTCCACAGTTACCTAAGGCACACACGGTACAAACCTGTGGTCATTTTCCATCTATGTCTCTGACAGGAAGTAGTAAATTAGTTGTTAAATAAAACTATTCAAAGATTGAAACTATACAAAACAAAAGCCAGTAAAAAGAAAAGTTAGTGATGAAAAGTCAATTCGTAATATTTAAATTGTCATTGGTAGGATCAGTAAGTGACCACATTTTTGATCTTCTCCACTTATCCTTTAATTAAAATTTGATAATCAGCTCCTGAGTTTTTTTTTCCTCTGTTTTTAATGATTATTGGTTTTTGTTGCACATGATTGTGGTGTGACAGCAAACAAAGACGGGCAGTACAGTGTCATTGTATTTTTAAAAAGGCACAAAACAGAGTGAGTCGTCAAAAAACAACGAACTCGCCTTAGTCCATAATAATCAGAAAAATAAATAAAAACCGGCTGGGCCCCATTTTAGACGTGTAGATTATAAAATGTCCTGGTCAATAAAAATGTTGCCTTGGACATAATCCGTTTCTCCTCAAGTTATTTAACGCAACACTGAAGGTGAAACACAGCATGTGAGACTGTCACATAAATCACAGTAAATGTTTATATAACAAGCTGAGCAGAATCAAACTGTCTGGGGTAGGAAAATATTTACAATTTATGCCAAACAGTCATGAACATTTGTGATTATGCTCAAGCGATTCATCTTTTTCTGGCTTCAAAATACCCAATTTTTGCATTTAGACTTTAAAAATCACTCAGGGCTTGTTGATACACATAAGGCTAACATAAGTGTTGATTCACAGAATGAAGGTGAGGTGTAAACACCTGAACTGACCTCATAACCTCGATAGTCCACTTCCACATCGTCACCATACACATTCAGCTCCATGTTTTTGTGACTGAACACTGTAGCAGGTTTGGGATTTCTGTGGTTACAAGCCATGTCATCAGCCAGCATCAGAACTATGTGGCTGGTGATTAAAAAAAGAGAAAAAACAGAGTTAATATGATGATATTGAAATAAGTAAAAGGACAATGGCTGCTATCAAACACGTTAACTGTTATGTTGTGAAGGATAATGCATTTAGCCTGAAAATTAAATTGCATCAGTTTGTTTATTGATCTTACAGTTGGACCAGCTGTTGAATATTTTGAAACTTTTGACATTTGGACATCAAGAGCTCCCACCAATCATACAGTCAATCGCTAACCAGCACTACCACCACAAGTACTGTGTAACTCTCCAGAGCCAGGACTGATTTCTGAAACTTTACTATCTCGAAATAAAATGAAAACTTATTAGTATATGCACACTTGTTCATCCTGTTGCCACTGGTGCCCTTCTACACAAAACAGACCTTGTCAAACGTATTTGCCATTTTCTCCACGTTGGATGTTTTATTTTACCGCAGCTCTCCATCTGGGAAAGGCCCCAGAACAAACAACAAACCAAAGTAGGCTGTGGAAAAACTTTTGAGCACTCACTTAATTCATTTTGACACAATACAGGCACCTTGTAGAATGGACAGCATGTTCTGAGGTGCTCTCAGCTAAAGCCAAGCCTAACAATGGACAGCACCATAGACTCAGTAAACTTATTCAGAAGTCCGCTTCGGCCCCGGATGTGGCCGTGGACAATCGATGTGCAATAATAGTGAGCAGGACAATGTCAAAACTCTTCTGAAAGTCCAGTAAAATATCCCATACCCTCTAAACAATGTTCTGGCTAGCCAGGGGTTCAGCCAAAGACTAACAGCATGAGCTTCTTCATTGCAGTAGCTGTCCAGTTACACAGTTCCTCTTTCTACTGTACCTCTTTTTAATAAATTTTTGAGCAACTTTTACAAAACACTTCACCTGCTGGGATGAATAAATTTCTCCCTTAACTACTGAATACACAATGATAATTAAAAATGATTGTTCAATTACATCTAAGATTAATTAATTGATAGTCAGAATACATATTTCTTTCAGAAAGCAACCGCATAATATGCTATATCTTGTTAAATCCAGCAATAATAATTATTATGCCGAAAGACTATTTATGTTATTGAGTCTTTAAAATATCTCCAAATGACTGCAACTGTCACATATTTTCAACACTGATTACTCTGGAAAATATAATGTCTAATAAACTGGTTTCTCTTCATCATGCATGAAAATATTGAAAGGTCCCCATTATAAATTTACCTACTGATCAACTTGACCTCTTCAGAATGTCTAAAATCCAAAAATATTTCATTAACTACCATATAGAACCAAAATATGTTTCAATTCCTCAAATTTTAAATGTCTTTGCTATTATAAGTGAAATTTATTTTTACACCTTACATGATTGTGTGACTCAACAACCTGATTAATCGTTTTAATACTACAGTGACCAGGATAACTAATTTCTATTTCTATGCTTATAATACACAATGGTCCTTTTTGGCTAAGCTTAACAACCTCAATAGCCTTTTCGGCCTCAAATACCTCATCTCAGTCCTGGCAAAATTTAAATTCTCGTGTTCGCCCTAAAAACTTCTGTATAGTGCTTTTCTAGTCCCTAAGGACCCCAAAGCGCTTCACACTACATTCAGTCATTCACCCATTCACACACTGGCGATGGCAAGCTACATTGTAGCCATAGCTGCCCTGGGGCGCACTGACAGAGGCGAGGCTGCCGGACACTGGCGCCACCGGGCCCTCTGACCACCACCAGTAGGCAAACATGGGGTTAGTATCTTGCCCAAGGATATTTGGCATGCAGCCAGGAGGCAGCCTGGGATCGAACCACTGACCTTCTGATTAGTGGCTGACCTGCTCTGCCACCTGAGCTACAGCCACCCCTAGAGGTCAGTTATTACATCAGCTCTCTTGTTATAAATACAGATCATCTGCTAAGAACCCTGATAATATTTTGAGCATTTAAAATTTGCATATCACACTTCAAAGCTCATCCAGTCTTGTTTTTTTTTTTCTTTTTTTAACTATGATCCATCCATCCATCTTCTTCCGCTTATCCGGGGCTGAGAAGCAGGGGCAGCAGCCTAAGCAGAGAGGCCCAGAGCTCCCTCTCCCCAGCCACCTTCTCCAGCTTGCCCTGGGGAACACCAGGGCGTTCCCAGGCCAGCCGAGGGATATAATCTCTCCACCGTGTCCTGGGTCTGCCCCGGAGCTTCCTCACGGTGGGACATGCCCCGAACACCTCACCCAGGAGGTATCCTTATCAGATGCCGAACCACCTCAACTGGCTCCTTTCAATATGGAGGAGCAGCGGCTCTACTCTGAGCCCTTCCCGGATGACTGAACCTCTCACCCTATCTCTAAGGGAGAGGCTAGCCACAATTCAGGGGAAGCCCATTTCTGCTGCTTGTACCCACAGCTGGTGACCATAGGTGAGTGAAACATTTACTGTTATCCAGTAATTTTGAACTTTCAATACACACTTTTATTTTCACATGCCTTGATAACTCACTTTTCATGTGCATTTCCTCCTTAGCCCAGAACACAACTGCTAGGTTGCCTCTAAAAACTAGCAGGCACCTACATATATAAGCCCTATTCTTATTTCCCTTCATTGGATTCCAGTGAAATGCAGAATGCTTTTTAAAATTATTATTAACAACATATAAAGCCTTTCATTGCCAGTCCTTCCAACTGTCTGAACAGGGTCTCTTAAGCATGCTCTTATATTAGAAGCCACACAAGTTTTCATCAGCCTATGAAATGGGCTGAATCAGTAGTTGGTTTTCCCTAATATTTCTCCCATTATATTTGACCATAGCAACACCATATGCTTGTTTGTTTGTCTGTGTGCTGGAACTTATATTCTTACCTTAAATGTGTGGTTTTATCCCGATTGTGAAACACTTTGCAACTGTGTGTTTTAAAAGGTGCTATACAAATCAAGTTGTTATCATTGTTATCATTATTACCTGTCAGGGATGCCCAGCCTCTTCACACTTCTGTACACAGATAGAGTATTTGCCACATGTCGGTAGTTGAACCAGAATCTGGATGTGCACACCTGTTAATAAAGGCAAATGAAGAAGATGCACATATATGTCTTCTGTTGTTCCTAACATCATCTATTAGCATTTACTCAACCTGAAAAATAAAAGAACACTCACCAGAACGGCCCAATTGTTCGTATGCCCACTGCTGAAGAACTGCCCTGCGCTATTCTGTGAAATAACCGAAAGAAGGTGAATAATTATCTATGTTTTATCGGGATTTGGGGTCATATAAGCAAGTATATTCAGCATCAACAAAGCTAGCATGACAGCAGGGCTGGCTAACATGACAACGATGTTTCTACCTAAAAATGCAACAAACCGAAGGGAAAATCGGAGCTACGTGAAAATAATAAACTCACCTCGATGTTGATGCTGTTTGCTAAAAAGTATGCTGAAAATAATCCTAATAAAGTTAGTATTTTCATTGTGCAGCTCTGTTAGCAGTGGACATGTAGGAAGTGAAAACCGGTGGATCCACTCAGCAAGTGTTTCCGGTGGCAGATATTTTCAAAATAAAGGTTTTGACGTGGAAGATGAGAAGGAGAAAATGGGGTGGGGGTTAGCAGTTTTAAAACAAATTGAGTTTTCTCTCGAGACTGCAGGTTTAATTGTCATTTGTTTCTGATCAACTTAAGTGCATATCCATTGTATATCTAATATATCTAGGCTCGTGTAACACAGCAGTAAAACATACTTACAACATATAACAAGAAGAGCACAAACATAATACGTTTATGAGAAAGAAAAATAAAACATTAATATAAATAAAAACTTAAATCTCTTGCTTTCTTATTATTTTAGAATAACTAACCTAATTCAAGTTAATCCTGTTCCCATAACACTGAAGGGTCATGCTTGCACGCACGGGTTAATGTTAGGTTTCCTCCTTCAAATGACGGAATTCGTCACCATCATATGAACGTTTTCTAGATCTAGTAATTAATGTAAGTAAATGAAGAAAAAAAAACAATGTTTCTGTATAAAAAAAAAAAAGCTGGGGTTTATTGGAGAAATTTATAGACATTTAAAATGTTTTTAACTTTATTAGTTAATCAGTTGCAGCAGTTGTGTTAGTTTCTCCTCGAGGGTCGCCATCCATACGTTAAGCTCATGTTCTCTGTTTCTTTATTTCCTTGTTTGTTTTCTTGTCTGCTGTTTTGTTTTCATTGACATCAATTTTTAATTCCAAAGAAAAATACAAGAAAAAAAACCCTTTGTGTGGCTGCTTATTTTAAGTACAAGAGGCTGCAGTACACCTGACATCATCATCATTCTGCCAGATATGACTGGTGCCCTGATGAGAGAAAGAAAAGCAAACTAGTCATCAAATGATGCTGACAGCTTCATATTTAGTTGCCCTTGTTAGCTAATTGGTCAGGGACTCAGTAATGAGAAGTGACAAGTATATTACAGGCAGTAGACATTAAAAGTCTCGTGGTGTTACTGCTAAAGAAGTCAAAGAGGCCAGGAGCCCATTGTGAAATAGAGCTACATATCTCCCATGCAATTCTAATGCAACTTCACAACCCAGCACACAGAAGATTTTCTGGGAAACCAGCAGCAAAATCAGTTTTGACACACTGCAGGGAGCCTTTGCAGGACTGCCAGCCACTTTAATCCTCGGTACGTCTCCTGATTCTGCAACTTTTTGACCTGCTTCCTCGAGTAGTGTGCCTGCTAGGAGCTCATCGTGGTAATGTCCTTTGTTAACTGCTCTAACAAAGCAGGTCTCAGCAGCGTACATCTGCTCAATACTCAACTTCAGTCCATAAATTAACATTTTATTTTCAAGCTGCAGTAACTGATTCTGGTATGAAATGGTAACAAGTTAGAATGATAATTGCTTTCTAAAGCATTGATGTGACTGAACTAATCTCATGTTATGTGATATAACAAACAAGTTCGTTGTGGTCAAGAGGATTAGAGGCATTAAGAATCAAATCCTATGGAACAAACCAGGAAATCAAAGTGACCTTCCTTCCTGAGTTGCCTAAAAAAGCTGGACTGACTGTCCACTGGAATCCACCTTTTGCTGAACTTTTCAACCCAACCTCAAACAAAAATATACATTGTTAAGCAATTTAAGAGATTATCCAGCTATATTTAGCTGCACCTAGAGTTAGGTTGTTCGGGTTATTCCACTCTGTTAGTCAATTCAATAATGCCACAATTTCAAAGTTGTCTTTACAAAAGTCCAGTGAGCTTCTTTGTATGTATGAATGTGGAGTTTTAAAGTCATTTATTTACAAAGCTATTTACAAATGCAATAAAAATGTGAAGTAAAGACTGACACACATTTCAGTGGGCATTGGGATATGTTGCATGTTTTATTCTCTGGAAGTAATGGAAATATTAAGAAAATCAGACCACCCCCCACCCCACCCACTGGAATAGACTGCAGCAGCCTAATTGGATGAGGGAAGGAAAATGGATAGATCCATCCATTTAGTTTTCTGGAGTCAATAAATATCTCTCATTTCAGAAGAAGTAATAATAATATATATAATAATATAATAATGTCACACTATTAAGGATTGTTAAGGTATTAGTAAGGCATTAGCAAGTGGTAAATTCATCTTTTATATAGCATTACTCCTCCTTAGTTTGCCATTTATAAATATATATTATTATGACTAGGATTATGGTTATGATTATTACTAGCACTGATGTAGTAGCAGTTATAGCTGTAGATGGTGTAAACAGTAAACATTAACAGTAACATTAAACACTTGCTTATACCTTACTAATGCTTAATAAAATGCTACCAAAGTAAAACTACTCCATTACAAACACTGAATTGAAACATAATTATTTTAGTAACAAAATATGGTTACTTAAAATAAACATATTCAAAATTCATATTCTTATGGACTCATATCTGATAAGCTTTTTTTTTTTCAAAAGTTTAAAATAAAAGTATAATATTTCAGCTACATGTAGACGCTACCATATTTGATCCGCTTTATACCATCATTTTATAACCCACGATCGAATTAATCATGAATCAACACCAACTTTCAAGACTGAGGAGGAACGATTGAAAATGTAGAGCAGAGGCGGTGCGTGCGCTTTTTGGCACACGGCGCGCAACCTCTGTGCCAACCCAACGTCAAGGCACATACACGCATACACACAAACAGTCGGTGCGTGCTGGAAGCAGTCCGCTGTAGAAGGGAAGACGGACAAGCCACGCATCTGCATCAGCGAGCGAGGAGGGTGGCGCGGTGGAATTGCCTGCAGGAATTCAGTTGTAAAGTACAAACAGGAGGCAAAAATGCGCTGAGCGAGAGTCTGTCCGGAGCTCAGTTATTAACCAAAGATTACTGCACCGAGTCGTCTGAAGAAAGGAAAAGAAAATCAAACGCTTTGGAGAAGTTGTCATTTCAGAGGATTTCCGTCTAGAGATGAATACCAACGATGCCAAGGAGTATCTCGCGCGGCGGGAAATACCGCAACTATTTGAGGTGAGAGCTGGTGCACGCTTTGAAGAGACAAACTGGGTATGTTTCGCGCTCAGGGAGAGTACACTAATTCATGTTCCATGCATTGCAAGATGCATGACAGAGTCACGGTAAAGATTCTTCCTTTACGTTATCTGACGGTATAGAGGTGCGGATCACGTGGGCTGAAAGCGTATTTCAGGATTAAACAGTAGCTTAAAATAAGAGGGGAAATCATAATTTTACAAACTCCCTCGTATATATATAACTGCTATTGAAGTCTGCTGGGATATTACGTAAATACGAAAGTTACAGATGGTCATAGCTGGTGAAAGAGATACAAAGTCCGATTAAGTTGATTAATTCCTAAGCAGAGACACATATCAGAGCTCACAGGAATATGATAATGAAATATATTCTTTCTCCTGAGGGGATGCTAAATTGGCTCATCCTCTTAATTACACTCATTCCCCTGCTGCAGTCAAGCTAATGTATGCAAGCAATCAGTGCCTGTTTATTTACAGTCAGTTCAAATTACATTGAGCACTGAAGTGGCACATCATCGTCATCATCATCATAACTGCCTTTGCCTTTCATTCCTTACACTGCTGCCCCGTAACAGTGTATTCATTATCAGAAAATGAGCACATCAAATTGTTTTCAGGAAACTTCACAACGTGCTGCTGGTGGGAGATGTTAGTGAGGGTGGAGATGAAATCCCAGAGGAAGGTATTGTTTTGAAAACAGGATAGGACAAATGTCACACAAGCATACGCTTGTGTTTTGGCTGTCGAGTTCGCTTTCATATTCATCACAGTCAGTGCTGCTCGACAATAACACCAAGGTCATCAGGGGTATGTGTGTATTTGTCAGGCTGAGGCCAATTTCATGGACTTCTGGCAAAATGAGATTTTTATTGCTCTGGTGGAGCCGGGCTAAGGCAACCATGCTCTGCAGTTCGAAACTTCCCCTCATTAAGGTGGTGTGTTCGAGCACTGCCACGCTGTTCCACAGCAGCACATCGTAACAAAGCTGCAGCACTGCCACAGTGAACATCCCTTCTCTAAATATTGTATGAAACTATACATCATAATATCTTCCTCCACTGTTTCCTCCAGAGCCTGCTCACAGGTCTGATGTACTACCGGCCCGATGACCCCATTGAATACTTGGAAGGCTGTCTGAAGAAAGCCAGAGAGCTCGGAGGACCAGAAAAGGTGCGGTGGGATACTTTTGTGGGCCAGGAGAAGAAGTCACTTCCTCCTCTCAATGGAGGCCAGTCACGCAGGTCCCTCTTCAGAAATGGTGAGGAGGCAATGAAACAGATTAGAGCTTAAGCAATTAGTTGCTTGGCTGATTTGTTTAAATGCAGCCGTTTGATTTACTTAAATACATTTTTCTCTTGCTTTCGTTGGGTGAAAATTTAACCTACAGGTTTGTAACCACTGTGTGATCAGGCTCTGGGAATGCTCTATTTTATGTCTTTAGTTGACTAAAAGTCTTTGGCAGATTAATTGGCGCTGCGTTTCATCCCATTCTATTTTTGGCAAAGTTTCTTGGCACAATAAAAGATGCCAGCATTTCTACTTTTTGGCTCCTGCCTTCTTTCTAAGAAAGCCGACAGCAGTGCACATCTTTATTTCACACCAATCTGGGTCCCTGCTTGATGAGAAAGGCGTTTTGATGTTTGTGCTGAGCCCAGAAGCTTCACTGTACATATACACTGTTAAAACTGTTACCACTGTCTTGGAACGAGAGATAGGAAAAAACTTTCAGAGCGCAATGAGAGAAGATGCTTTTTATTCCGGCACTTTAGTGCAAACTATAGCCGTACTTCACATAGATTTTAGACACATAGATAAGATCATATACATCCAAACCACATCTACAAAACTGACTAAAATTTTTGGAAGGAAACCTTCCTGCTTCCTGTTCAAAGACAGCGCGCATAGATCAAAACAGTGCTACCAACACACTGTCCTGTGGAATACACGTAGCTAAATATTAGTCTGAGCAGGAATATGAAAAAAAAGTCTCTCCATTCATCAGTTATTGATTCCCAGCAGGAAGTCCCATATATGCAAAACTCTGTTTGAATTTGCAAAGCAAAGTGGAGTTCAGTTACAGCTGTCGTAAGCTAATGACTTCTTCCAGTTCAGCCATTCACCTTTTCTTTGAAGCGCAGCAGGAATGTACACAGCAGGGACCCATGAAAACCAAAACAAATTTCACCCATGCCATGCAGATAACACAGATGTATAGATCTACAGTTCATTAGTTCAAAAACATTTTGTGACGACATTTTATTTTTTTATATTTGACTTCCTCTTCTTGTAATATTGTGGCAAAAGAACCTGGAAACTTTGCCTGCTGCAGTGTTTATCTCCTGGGAACTGTAGGCTAAATCAGGGTTGTTGATTTCTGTTGCCTTTGGCTGATTTTTGAAGCTCAAATTTGACAGCCTCCAAAAATGAAAAAATAAATATAGCTGCAAGGGAAGCCCACACTCATTTATTCTTATCTTGGCATGATTACCTTACTGATATGTTGAAAGTTTTAAGTTGTGGCATGTTAAGTTAAATGAAACTGTTTTAATTTTAACAAGCGGAACTGTTTACATAAAACATCCTCTGGTCTCTTCTGATGCAACGAGTGCATGCATTGTCATGTGTTGTCCTTGCTACTAACTGTATGGTCAATCCAGTTACAGTCACATGAAAACTATAACAGCTCCTGCTTCTGTTGGAGAAACTTGCACTTGTTATTTCTGTCTTTGCTAACTGTGTTATTGTTGTCGAAGCTGTATAATTGATGCTTTCATCACCAGAGACAGCAGGACAATTACCAAACCGAATGTATCAGCTGTGTTTAAATTCATCACTCTAACTGCTTCATCTCTAATTTACTGTTTGTTGAAACAGACATGATTTATTTGGGGGTTTTCTTCTGAAATGAGAGTCTGAAATAAAGTCACAACTGCACATATAAAAAGACAGTGCAGACTTGTAGCATTGTTTAGCCGAGTATATCAGCAGACACGAATGGTTTGAGAAGTTCATCAACACACAGATAAAAGCCGGCCTGTTTTGCTTATTTAACACTTTCTATGTGTGTATGTGTTTGTCTGTGTGTCATAGTGTTGCCAGACAGCCCCAATTTCCCCTACAGACGGTATGACCGCCTCCCTCCCATCAGCCAGTTCTCCATCGAGAGCGACTCTGACCTGTCGGAGACGGCGGAGCTCATAGAGGAGTACGAGGTGTTCGATCCATCCAGACCACGACCTAAAGTCATCCTCGTCATCGGTAAAGAACCATTACAACAGACAAAAAAAAAATACCCAAAACAAGCAAAGCGCAGTTACTGTAACTATAAATAGCATCCACTCACAAAAGAATGAGGAAACTTTGAGGCAAAATCAGGGTCAGGCTATTTTATATTATTTTCCTAATCTGATGTATTGGATTTCAAGCACTCATCCAGATTCTTTGGTGAATCATGCTTTCCACTAGATAATAAACAGCAATTAAGATGCTTTCTGTTTGTGTGTTAACAGAGGATAACATTGCTGGGACTAGAGCTGCATCCATTTGTACTAAAAGATCAGCAAAATTACAGAGTGGAGGCTTTTATTTGCCCTGCTGATCTAGAAAATAATGGCCTGGACAGGAAACTATGAATCGGGCTTAAACAATTACCAGAGTTTTTCCTGGTATTTAAATACCAGTAAAAACACTGGCAACATGTTTTTCCTGGTATTTAAATATGACTCCACCTCTCTACACTAGTGTCAGCAGGGTAGATCTTATGTCATGTCACTCACTATGTTAGACACTCACGCTCTCCTAATCTGATTTTCCTGACGTGCCTCCATTAACCTGTCAAATGCATTCATTAATCTTATAAATTAAGTGTGGCAGCTGCACAGTGAGAGTAATGACTGTTTCGGCTAGACTGAAAAAATGTTATTTATGAACTCTTTTTTAACATAGTTTATTAGAGCTTTTTAATTAAGCACAAAAAGCACTCCAGTCTCTGTTAAGAACCTTTTAACGATCCTCCGCCGTAGTATGTTTCGCTCTGGGATTTTCACACCCTGTAGAGTGGACGATAGTTTTTTTGTACTTGCTACACAAAGCTGGTTCCGATCTCTTCTCCGTGAGCACACTGTGGCCTATTTTAAAGGGGAAATAAACAGGGTGACATCAGCTGTCATCTCTGTAGAGGATCATGGGAAAATGTTTTGTCTGTCAGGTTCACGAGAGAGACAGATTGACAGATGCGTGTCATGGAGAGGACTGTGGGAAAGACTGGGTCAAAGATAACAGAATAATCCAATGTAAGATGAGGCATACATTTGCTACACTGGGATCCTTTACAACTGGCAAGGAATTTCAAATGTTTCAGGCAGCTCAACAAATATCTCCCAAAATAAACTGCTTCTGTGCAGTTTCGCATGTATTTTGTCTGCAAGTTAAAGGTACAGAGGCTATATTTCCCAGGGAGAAAGAAAGTTGGTGTGGGATAAATTCACTCTGAGAGATGGAGAAGGATGTAAGAACGAGAGGACAGAAGAGAGATTATTTGATGAGATTATTTTCATTGATAAGGACTTGAGAAACTGGAAATTTAAAGCTCAGGTGATGTTCTATTCTTAAAATAAAATCAGATTTGGATCTTCTGTATGCCTGATGTGCTGTTTTGAAATTATTTGAAAAAAAAAACTATACAGTTTTGTATAATATAGAGCAGGTTAGTATGCAATACTGTGGCAAAGTTTACCCACTATGTTCGAGCGATGCAAGGTAGACTGTGGTGTTCATGGCCGATGTTAGCGTGCATCAAGAATAGCAGTGGGACAGGAATCCTACTTCAACCCCTGGAGCTGACTGAGAATGCAAAGACACTGCATGCAGAAGAGGGTCGTCAGTCACAAGTTAGGTAGCTTTCTATGCATACCATTTCATCTGCTTCACTTTTCAGACGCCTTTTGCATCAGACCTTTACATGATGAGACAAAATAGTCATAGGATTGAGGATAACCTTCTTCTCTAAATATATTTGTGATTTTGTGCTTATTGCACACATACTGTACACATGGATATTTTGGGCACAGCTTCCATCTTAGCTGAATCTCAGGAGCCTTTTGTTTAAAGCATCCCGAGGCCTTGATTGCTGTAGTCCATTGTGATATAAACCCTACACCACCCAAGAATATTCTAATTATGATAACTAATTATAAGATGAACCCAGATACTGCCTGCCTCTGATGTCAGTGTTGAAGAAGAGATTTGCTGTTTCACTGAAACTCGTTTTCAGAATTTAAATCTAACCACCAATTTTCACTTATTTTCTTCACTTGGTTGCACACTCTTCATCTTTTTAAAATCATTTCTTAAAGTGGCTTCACCTTTCTTCACTCTGGAATGGCTTTCAGACTTTGGGGCATGCACCATTTCTGTGATAACACTCAAACAGCACTCAGGTTGTCAGGCCTGTAAAATCCAAGTGAAATCTTTTAATGGGCTGAAACCTAACAAATTGTGTATAATGTTTGTCTTGCGGCAATTAAACACATGAATGATAATGATTAGATTTCATTATGGTCATTTTAACTCAAAATGTGTGTTTTACTGAACTGGGATTATTTTATGTGTAAATCCGTGTTGCTCTAAGACAGCATATCCCTCCTCTGCACGTCCGTATCCTGTTAAAACAGTGAAAATGATTATTTGTTATCAAATGTAGGAGGTTCACACATACCTGTTTCAGACACACACACACTCCCTTCTCCCCCTGCACACACATATACCATAACACACAGTCATGGAGAGACACATAGCTCAATCCCAAACACCCTCCCACTTACGTGCAAACACAAGCAGACTCCTGCACACACACAGTCTCACAAACCCTGAGTATCTCTCACTCATACACACACGCGCCTACGCTAGCACGCCCACACGCATAATGTTTCACACCTTCTCGCGCGCACACATGCACACACAACAAAAATTTTCCCAAAACATCAACAGCTCTCCCTTTGTGCCTAGGTGGCCCTGGCAGTGGCAAAGGAACGCAGAGCCTGAAGATTGCCGAGCGCTACGGCTTCCAGTACATGTCTGTGGGCGAGCTGCTGAGAAAGAAGATGATCCACAACGCCACAAGCAACAGAAAGTGGAGCCTGATCGCTAAAATCATCACCAACGGAGAGCTGGCACCACAGGTAGCAGAGACACAGAGAAGGAGAGCGGATGAAGGGAGGGGGTGACACAGAAAGAATATGAGAAGAGGGATGAATGCCAAGCCTGTCCAATCACTCTCAGGTCATTATCACAGCATGCGTGTAACAAGGGACTAATTAGCAGCATCCATATCACAAGCGTGTTGGAAAGAGGCTTTTCTGTCCGTCTTAGGAGCATCCATCTTTGCAGGATAATTATTGTGCCTGGGAGGAAAATCTATAGAGACCATCCTTTGGCTGTTGGAGGTCCACTTTTTTAATCACTATACAGTGCAACACGTGTTTAACATGAACCCTTTCTGTCCCTGTGCTACAACAAGGTTGTATCTGTTATTGAAAGGCACCCCGCCCTGTTTGGCACATTCATTTGGGATTAAAGTAGATGTAACATTTGTTGTGGTTCATTTCTGTTGCATCAGATTTCCATCTGAACATTTTACAAACTGGCTCAATAACATCAGAGGCTCATTGTTGTAAGGCTGTTTTTTATGCTCTGTAGTTTTGATTAGTAGGCGTTTTTCAAATCTTACTCTGGTCTAGTGATTTGGACACAGAGATTTATTGTATTTCAAAATTCTCTCAAGTATCTCTTAATCATCGAGCCCAAGGTTGTCCATTTTTGGCTTTGCAGTTGTGGAGCTGTTGCAGATTGAACTTGAAAATACCTCTTTTGAGGGGACAGTTCAAAGAATTGGTTATGCTTTGAGGGGTTGTGGTTGTTAAGGTTTGGAAATGGATCTAAGAAGAGTGGAGAGAGTAAACCATTGCAAAATGATAAATAGACAGGTGTTTTAACCACATATGGGTCATCTAACTGTTACCGTTTGAATATTATGGCTGTTTGTTATAACAGCCATAATATTCAAACATATCCAATATGATCTGAAACAGTCAACTTCCATCCACCCACACATCCTTATTCTTAGCCACTAATGCAGCTTAGGGTGCATAAGGGTGCACACCTGCTGCGTTTTGTCAGATTAAATCAAACTCTGGTTCAGTTCCCCCGTTTGTGCAGATGTGATCATGGTATTTACACTCGAGTTCAACCACAGCGAGACTTCTTTGAAGAAACTGGTTTGTTTATGGTGAGAATGTCATCCGACCCACATCCGGCTCAACTACCACGTGTGAGCTTCAAGTTTGAGCTAAACACCGTCTGTTAGCCAAAACCGATCAACTGATTTTGAACGCGGTAAATAAACTGTAGGAGTGAAAATTCCCTTAGAGTCCCACCGGAGCTTGAACCTATTCCAGCTGACAGGCTGATTGGAAAAAGCAGTAACTGCGCCATACAGATAATCAGTCTGAGTTATGTGTCTAAATATATCAAAGGGTGAAAGGTACTAATGGGTCAGAAGCTGTCTCATTCACATTGACAAGACAAGGTTGTGATAATAATTAGAAGTTTATGCAGAAAAGATAAGAGCAAATGATGATGATGAACATGAGGAGGGTGGAGTGAGAAGTGTTAGTGATGTCACAGACGTGCAGATGTGTGAAAAAGCCATTTGCAGTATTGGTGTTGTCAGTAAAACAGATGGTTTCTAGGATGGAGGGAGAAAGAGAGGCCAGACCTATTTAAACTCAGTTCTGAGGCTTTCACAGGTGTACCCAAATCCCACTAATGGCCCTCCCTGCCTAGAGACTACTGCAGGAGGAGCACCCTGGAGTGTAGAGTAGAAAGTGGAGGGACTATAAGAATCAGCAGAAACAGGGTTTTCATCAGATATTCAGTTTCTTTTTTTTTACTGCAACACAAAATTGTAAATAAATAATTTCAAAAGCACAAAAATGATGTGGCTTCTAACTCCAAAAGGAGTCAGAAGCCACATCATTTTGCTGCTGCATCAACAACCAAATACATTTTATATTCTGTATCTCATGACAACAAGTGTCATTACATATTTGTATAAAGAGACTTCTTCATCTTATTCTCTGTGAATTGTCACAGTTAAAGACCAAAAAGACCCCGTAATAATAAGATTCAGTTAACCAATCAGTATTAGACTGGTCATCAACAGCAGAGACAGCAGGGTAAAGTTTTACATGGGATCACACCTTAGTAAATAAAATTCCCTAAAGAGAGTCCAGGGCTATTATTAAATATCCTGAAAAAGCTTTAGAACGGTCTTTGAGTTGATAGCATTTCACTGCAGATATGCTGTGAAGAATAAATCCTCCCAGTGATGCAATGAAGATGTGCAAACCTAAAACCACAAAGAACAAAGAGTGTTCGTCCTTCAGGTTTAATTTCCTGCCAGTACGCAGATTTGAAATGCCACTTCTTTATCTGAAACTGAAATCTCAGATAATATTCTAAGTTATCTACACACAGCATGTCCGTAGAGAATTTTGAATAAAAAGTATACAATGTAGTACCATACATACTAATATTTATTTTCCAATGAGTCATTATGTTGCCTTTAGCTAAATTCACTCCTTTTTGTTAACCATAAAGCTGTTGAAAAGGAGCCTTTTTGAAGCAATTACATCATTAAGTAGACTTTAGGTGTTAAAGTGAGGCATGTTTATCCATTAAATTTTCAAGTGTCATTCACCAGCTTCACCTTCTTGTCCAAATATGAGCACTTTTGACTCCAGATAAACAAGACGGTGAAGTGACAATTTCTTGGCTTTAACCTGTAGTTCACAGTTATTGGGTAATGTCCCAGTGATCGCGTTCTCTACCCCTGTTTGTGTATCTGCAGAATCTGCAGGTGAAGGTAAAGCTTTGTGCCAAAGATTTCACTTTTATCAACATTTTTAGTTTAGTTTTCTACAGTTGTACTCATTGATCAGTGTGAAAGTTTACCTTGGTTATCCTTTGGATCTAGTGGAAGCCCAAAAACCTGACCATAATCCCAAAAAGCCGAGTCAGCAGAGAGTAGGTGAGCACAGGGCTTAGTCTAAACAAGCTACATTTGTTTCCTCATAAATCAATTACCTTTAGTGATATAAGCAACTTGTCTTGTGAAGACATGACATGGGATCAGGGTCCGATTAGTGGCAAAACTATTTATATATATAGAACAGACAGAGAACAAATAAAACAAGGATGCACAAACATTGTGGTACTTGTGTGGAAATACTCTGCTTGGGTTTCACTGTTTAACACAAAATGCAGAAGCACACTTTGATAAAGTACTTTTTCAGATGTTGGAGGTCTTACCAGGAAATGCACGCGCTCTCTTGTGGTTTTTAGGCTAGAGGAGTGATACCAGAGTTTGTGCCACGTGTTTTCCTGTATTAACCTCTGGGAAAAATAAGTATGTCACTAATGCTTCTGTGTATTAAGCTTTGGTTAAACATGAATATATTTTCTGTAACGATATAAAAGCAGCTATTAAGAGTTCATCTTTTGTATAAAATGATGAAACTCCCACTTTTCGGATGTACACAATGAAAACACCCAGACGAATGATCTATAAACTGTAATGTACTGGTTATATAGCACACTGAACAATTGTAACACAGACGCGAGCCCCCACCTGCTTAATGACGTACTTCTCAGGTTCTGTTGCGTCATGAATCACCTTCAGGAATCGCCTAGTTCATCATTTATCATCCCTTACTCGCACGTCTGGTAAGACATCGCTTCGCCGTGTCGCCATTCACTACATGTCAGTCCAGCAACCGATGAGATAAACGGCAACGTGGGCCAAACTGCAGACACATTAGATATGATAAAGTGACTTGCGGCTGTTAGGTATTTAATTTCCCACCATAATTAGTTTAGCAAAGCAGATTAGAATTTGGTTTCTTAATGATTCTGCATATAATGAAGGAGGCAAAAACGCTCCTGAGTGTGTAAGAAGGCTGTTATTCAGAAGCTTTAAACAAGAGCCCAGATGACAGTACTGTTTTTGTGCATACTCAAGGACTTCTTACTGATTCACAGCTGGTCTTTAGCGGTGTCTGAGGTCATGTGCATTTTTTCTCCCATTTTATTCCACATGAATTCAAAAGATTTATTAATTATAAATTATAATATTGCTTAAAGAAGAGTTTGGAGTCATTTTGATCATTTATCAGTGAGTCTTAGATTCAAGACGTCATGGAGTTTACTTTGAGAGTTGAGTATAAAGCCTTAGAAATGGAAGAAGTCATATGGCATGGGAGTGCATGGATTTGCTTTCATGAAAAGCAACAGATGAGAAGATGAATACCGCTGTCATGACTGAGAGTTAAACATAAAGCTGGAAGACTTACACTCACATTAACCATGTTTACCACAGACAAACTTTTGGGATACATAAAGTATATTTTTGCGCCTGTGGTCAGAAGGTTGCATACACTCATTATAATAATTAGTTTGACAGCACTTTTTGGATTAACCAATACCCAGAACAATGGGAAAGTCCAAGGAGCTGAAGATCAAAGAGAACTATAGATTTACAAAATCTCTTGGAGCAATTTCTAAACGGGTCATCAAACAATTGTACATAAGTACAAGTTATTCAGATGTGTCACCACTTTGCCAAGATCTGGAAGATGACCCAAACTGACCCCTTCAGGTGAAAGGAAACACTTTTTGGGAACAGCCCAGGAACCATCCAAGTCTCAAGCTTTCCATGAACTGAAAACTGCCTTTGATACCAGCATCACTGTCCACGGGGAAGCACCATGAATAGGACATAAATGAATAGGCTGGATCTCAGGAGGATGTATATTGAGGCTGTATTATCGTTCCAAGTGAGAAAAAGAACAGTGCAAAGAAATCATTAAAAGTCCAAAATTACCCTGTCACTCATGGCCATATTGATTGTATGTTAACCTCTCTCATCTATCTTTTCTTAAAAATCTAAACTATTATAAAGGTTCAGTTGTTATTTGTTTCCAGGTCAAATGACTCCATGGGTATTCATCATTTCCAGCTTTCACCTCTGTCCTTTAATATTTGTGGCTTTTTTTTTTTTACTCTCCATTGCAAATTTCATTGGTCTCAGTTGAAGCAGCACTCAAATATTGTTCAGTCAACACTCAGTCTGAAAAAAGTTAAGTAAATATGAAAACTGTCAATGATCTTCTGCTTTTTGCACTTACTTATTAATTCTGATTTCTGGCATTTTAATCTCAATAAATCAGAAATAACTTGTCTACTAGGAGTACGAGTTCCGAGTGACTTTTATTAGTCGATTTACTGAGCAGAGATCTAAATACTATCTGTGCCTCACAGACACAACATGTCCTTTGGCATTATTGCTTTGATGGCCAACAGTAAATGAAAACTTCCAGCTTTTCCCACTGGACATTTGTTCTGTTAAATGTCATCTTTCAGCATGCAGGGTTAAAGGTTATATTTTAAATCAGATTACAGCCTTTTGCAAAACCAAACAAAGTAGTTTTCAGTGCACACATGGAGCACATAGCACGACCTTTTGGCTGAGAAACTTGTTCCTAACACCGTTGTCACTCTTCCAACTTATAAATACAGATTTTATTGCATGTTAAGTATTACTGCTTCCAAAGAGTGGCAGTATTTGATGTCCAGAAATCAGAAATGATTGGGTTTACCCACATTAAGATTCCTGCATGTACCATTTATAGCTAATTCTCCCCCAAAGGTAAAGAGTATGTAATTAGTTTGTTTGTCTGCGTAGCTCTTTGCTTCTTAGCAGTCTAGCATCCGGTTTTCGTGATATCATTTTCAAATTTTGTGTGATGGTAGATAACAGAAATAGGTCGAGCTGATTTCATTTTGGTGAAAATCAGGTCAAGGTCAAACCAATGTGAGACACAGTAAAAACTTTATATTACACACAGACTTCTATTTCTATTTATTTCTATTTTTTTTATATAACACTTTTAATTACAACAGTGGCGTTGACCAAAGTGCTGTACAAACATACAAATTACACAATAAAATAACACACAATAAAATAGCAATATCAATTAACATCAATGCCAAATAGCTAATAACAAATAAATAACTAAATAGCTCTCATGCAGTATTAAAAGCCAGTGAGTAGAAATGTGTTTTAAGACACACAGGGACAGAGAGGCAGGGTGTACCAGGGTGTACCCTGCCTCTCGCCCTTTGACAGCTGGGATAGGCTCCAGCGGCCCCCGCGACCCTGAAAAGGATAAGCGGAAGCAAATGGATGGATGGATGGATTTAAAAAGCTTGAGGGTAGGAGCCTGTCTAATGTGGAGAGGCAAATCATTAAACATTTTAGGCGCCACGACCGCAAATGCATGATCACCTCTAAGAACCAGCCTCGACCTTGGTGTGGCCAAGAATCTTGACCTCCACTGTTAATGACCAAGGTCAAAGTTGACCTAGAGAAAAATTCAATAAATAATATAGGCATGGAGAGGGCTGTACAACGCAATTATTATTTTTTCAATACCACACCCAATGATGTCACAATGATGCAACAACATGCTGACATCAGCATGCTGACATCAGCATGTTGCAATAAAAACATCATAAAATATGAAAGTTTTAGTGTAGGCCTTGCCGTCTGGGGGAGTTGCGCTCTCTGAGTGCTCGTGTTTTGGTATAAAATGGTAGATTCAGGTGAGTTCACAAAATCACAGGTTGTTCATTAAAAGTATTTCTCTACCAAACTGCTGAAAGAACCACCGTATGGCTTCACTGTCTTGGAGCCATATGTCATTGGACTATAAAATATTGTCACCATTTTAAGAGAGACTGAGTAGAATTCAGGGGTATTTTAGTTTACTTTAGTTCTTTCTTCAAAGAAGGAATTATCTGTAATATTGGTTATAGTAGATCATTCCTTAAATGCACAGTAATAATGATCAATTCACTTTGCTGTTGTACATCAACAGATGCAATGGACATCCATCTGTATAGAGGACTTTATAATTGTTTTTCTTTTATCCTGTTCCCCAATAATGTTCTTCCAGCTTTAATGTTTCAGGAGCTATTTCTGTGCTGCAGTGCATTGTGGTAAAAGAATCTCCTAAAGTTAGACGAGCTAAAATGGTTTGTTTCACAAAGTGGCTGCACCAAGGGACTGCACCAAAAGCCAGTACAAGATTAATGATGATTAATTTGAACTGTGAAACATGCACAGCTACTCCAGTCACATCCAAGAATGAAAATATGGGGCTGGAAATTAGAATAATAGGTCCACTTTAAACTAGTTAGAAATCACTCTCCATTAGCTACACGGTGCACTGTGATGAATGCATGCACTAGTTCCACCAAAAATAGACAAACGAGGTGTCTCTTACCATGTAATTGACATGTTGGAAACACTATAATAAAATGCGTGACATTTGATGGATGTGGAAATTCTAATCATGCAACACCAGATCTGTTAGTGAGCACGGAATGAGAAACATTTATTTGAAATCTCAGTCTATTCTGCACTATTTAGAAAGCTACTCAGAGTCTGCCGTGTATATTGCAAATAACAAATGGCTGAACAGAAGTAATTTTGCATACGGAGTCTGTGCAGCTGCAGGTGAGTTGTTTGATGCTTCGCGTTCCTGTGAGAGCTCTGCTGCGAGACGTGCAGCGGCTCAGAGGGCTTTTCTTAGATCAGATTCTCTGAGTTAGTCTTACAAGCATACATTAATCTGGTTTATGGAATCTAGATTAGGTTTATCTCTGCGTAGTCTGTCAGGCTGCCGCTCACACTCTGCAGTCAGAGGGAAATTAAATGTCTGTGTTGTTCATGTTATTTTTAGTTCTGAGCATTGCTCATGTATCTCTGTCATATCATGTGGTGCATTCTGCCTGGAGAAATACGTTCAAACATGTTGACCTCCTCCAGCCAAGAGGAAGCAAGTGATGCTAAAAGATGCTGGCACGCTCTGACCTCAGGACCTCTCAACAGAGTCATTCAGCTGCATTCAGAAATATTAAACAACAGCTGGATGAACAGATGAATGATATAGTGGATTTTTCATTCACCGTATTTATGGCTCCAAATCAGATACCCTTCATTATTTGTCAGATTTACAGTGCTACACAAGAAACTGCAAAAGCCATTGATAAAATTAATCTTTTTATCTCTGAATTATAATCACAACCGTAAATTGTATAACTCTGTAATTGCAATGTCTTTCTCTTCACTGAGAAAACGGCCCCCACTATTTGGCATCTCAGATGTGAGTGTAGTTAAATATGCTTTTGGACACCAAGACAGTGGCTAATTACTCAGTTTATTGATTAAAAATCTAATGAGCTCCCTGCACCAAGTGATGAAAATTATGAATCATGTTGCTTTTGATGATTTGCAGGAGACGACAATAACTGAGATAAAGCAGAAGATTATGAAGATCCCGGATGCTAACGGTATCGTCATAGATGGGTTCCCTCGGGACGTCGGACAGGCCCTGTCCTTTGAGGACCAGGTGAGTCTCATTTATCCTCTAATGCACGAATGTCCAAATTATTTTACATTGTGGGCCAGACCAGTAAAACTCCTCTTACTATCAGTGTAATTAGGCTTAACTACACATTTAATCCCTGAGTTATTTTTACATAAGAAAAAGAAAGAGCAATTTCAGCAGTGCATCTTTTTTTCTTCATGATAAAGAAATGCTGCTGCAGTAACTGAATAATTCTGTCAGCATGACTCTTTTGGCTAAAGCTGTTAGAAATACATGTGTAAATTTAAAGAAAAGGTTCTGTTGACTTAATGCAGAGGCTGTTCTTCACATTTTCCAAAGGCGTCCAGTGGGCCAGCTTGGAGTCTTTGCCAAGCGAATTCTGGCCCTTGAGCCTTATGTTTGACACCCTTTTCTATTGCTTTGTTCATCCTGGGCTCAGATGCTGTTTTCATGTTTATAACTTAAGTCATTTTACATAAATCTTAATTTTGTAGCCTTTAGGCTTAAACTATCTGTCACATCTAATCTGCAAACATAAAGAGTATTTTCTGTGTTTGGAGATTTGCTAAACAATTTTATATTTCTTTGAGTTATGAAAATTGCTTTCATGTTTCATTGACTCTATATATAAAAGAGTCACTTTGTCTCATGTGCAGTACACAACAACCCTTTCATACCTGCTGTGTTTAATCGCACAAGGGGCATTTTATCTTTATACTGTGTGCGAACTGTGTAAGTTATCGGCTAATGACAGCAAGCTTGGTTGGCAAGCTGTATCCACAGACTTTCTGGCAGACGCCTTCTCATTAGCACTAAGCAACAGACTGAAAAATATTAGAATACCATACACCAAAACTAGAGCACAAACTTCTTGAGGGTCTGTTAGTGGGGGTGGGTAACATAGCCTCAAAATGATATAATATTTGAGCAATACAGGAAAGGAAATACTGAAAAATGTTTTATTAATGATTGCAGCTTGCAGTCAGCAGCATTTATAAGTATAAGTGAACGAAGGGCATTTTCCATCCTTCTTTTCTAATGAGCTACAGTCACTGATGACACGCTTCCTAATTTGAAGTGCAAGTCTATTGAAACAAGATGCCAGCAGCCGCAGTTGCGTTGTTATAAAGCAGGAGTAGTGACACAGCGGCACACCATGGGTCAAATGTAGCTCATAAGTAGCTCGGTGTTATTTTCCCCAAATATATTAAAATAAAGGATCGAATAGCATGGATTTTTTTATTCATTTATTTGCCCCAGTGGGGAAATTTGATTGCACTTCATATGACATTTGTATGCATTAACATAAGACAAAATGTTGCCTACAATATACAGAGATTTTCACTCCCGATTGGGCAACCTATGTATTGCTCATGTTCAGCCGTTTGATGGTTCGAGCAGTAAAAGACAGTTTTGGCCAGTTTATTTGTGAACAAGGGGTGAAAACTGTGCTTCCGTTTAACAGCTTAAGTAATTCAACCCTGTATCTCGTGACATGATAAAATAGAAAAATATTTTCCACCTGGGATGTTTTATCTTGGGTCGAGCTTTTTAACCAGTTTCTTAAAGTCCTGCTTTTCTTGCTCTTATACGTGTCCGTGGTCGCCCTTCTGGTGTGCACACTAGCGAACGTAAAAGCATGCTGCAGTATCACATTGTTATATCACATAAAAATGTATACTGGTATTAATACAGAATAAATAATGGTTAAGAACACATTAGTTCAGTTTATTTGTCACATATTTGCATTAATCTTACTGTGAAACAAACCAACACTATAAACTCATTCGAGAGAGTCAGTTCAGTGATGCAAATTAGGTAAAGTGAAAAAACTCTAAGCCTTAACCCTTTATCGCCCAAGTATTACACAGGGTGCCTGGGTGTATTTTCTAATTTTGACTAATTAAAATTACAAAATAATTCTCATCTTTCACGAACCATTTAGATTTTTACCTGTGGGCTAAAATGGCTGAGGAGTTACAGCAATGTGAAGTGCACATGGTAAAACAGGTCAAGCAGCAGTATCTTGTGAATGCTTTGTGCTGCTGTGATACATCAAATATCCCCATAAAGTTTGATTAGATTAGATACAAAGATTAAAACTGTTTCTTCCACCAGTTTGTAAAACATTTATTTCATATGTAAAGTTTAAAAAATATATGTATTATTAAATTACTCAATTTTACTGAAAGCATCAAGTGGTCATTTGAGGAACTGCAGTGTTTGGTTCTTCCTCGGCGGTGTTGTGATTAGTGCCTGTAATCAAATGACACATTTTTTTTTATTAAATAACTAATTACAATTACATCTGTTTGGTAATTTAACTGCGCACATCACCATTGCTATTTTATTGTCTTGATTCAAATTTCAAGATTTCTATTCCTAACTCTACTGTAGATGGGACAACATTATATTTCTATGTTTTTCCTTTGTTTCAGTCTGTGACTAACAGGCACACATGCTCCACCAGATGAGTTTCAAAGTCACTGTGTTTATTTTGTCAGGGAGACACAGTGAAAATTGTTGTCTGTGTGTTTGACACACACACAAAGAGCCATTCAAGTAGGCACCTGCTACAAGCCAAGTATGTAAATGAGCTGGTTGTTCTCGACACACCGACCGTTTCCTGTCTAGTTCATCTCCAGCACTAAAAGAGCTGAGCGTATCATGGCTTAGTGGTTTGAGTAAATCTACGTCAGTTTGATATGCTAAATATCAGGAGCTACACAGCGACAACAGGCCATTATGAGGGTTTTTAAGACTTAAATATTTAAGTTGTCGCATCCAAATTAGCATTCTTCCAATTGCCTTTGATTAAAGTTTATTTTTGCAACTATTTTGCATTAGAAAGCTGCATATGACAAAAGTCAAACTGAAATCCTCTTCAGGTTTCGATGACAGTTATTGTTCGTATTTCATAATTTGTTAAAAGTGGATAAGTGGATGCTTCTGGTAACAACTTTAATGGTGCATTGACGTCATTGGTGTGGGAATTTAATGTTGAGGCACAGACTCTTTTCGGGCTCTTTTCATTAAACTCTAATATGGCAGAAATATCTAAGTTAGCAGGTAAATTGTTCACTAAGAATATTATGACTGGGTCCTTTACAGGAGTGCAATTTACTTATTTTGCTGCAATCTAAGGCAAATTGTTGGGTCTGTGTTTCCACAAGCCCCGCTAATTCTAGAGACTTATTCATCATGAAGAAAACAAGACAGTCGATCGATCATTTGCGCAAGGGAGTCCTCGTCTGTGTCCACCACGAAAATGACCCCGACGACGGCCTCCTCTCGCTGCCTTTTATTGAGAGACAGTTCACACAAAACACATCACAGCAAAGCAACGCCCACATGGTTCTAAGACAAGGCATTGTATGTATATGTGTGAACTTCTGTAAGAATGTGTGTGTGTGTGTGTGTGTGTGTGTGTGTGTGTGTGTGTGTGTGTGTGTGTGTGTGTGTGTGTGTGTGTGTGTGTGTGTGTGTAAGAATGTGTGTGTGTTACCTCCTGCTGACCAAAGGGTCATAAAAGCAGGAAGCTTACATCAAAAAGCACAAGGATGTGTCTGTAATAAAAGACTACAGCCCCCCACCCAGAACCTGGAGAATCTGGGGAGGGGGACAGTAAAATTCCTTTCATCCCACAGTTAAACAATGTAGAGATGGATGGTAAGCATAGAAATGACAACATTTAACAATTTACTCTAAGACAAATTAAGGGTTTTTTAAGTTGAATTTTTCTTATGTTTTGCTTTTTTTTTTTACCCTGAAGCCTGCAAACACTGAAAGATGTTTGATGTCATCTGTTCTTTTACTACATTCCCATCATTATTTTTCATTTATGGTGTTGTAGTACTTGTTGAGCTGATGGCAAATGCTGTAGTCTGATTATTGCACTCCATGTGATAGAATTATGGGAGGCTAGTTGGCATTAGTTATTTTTCTCAGGTCCAGTTTATTGGTGCTTCCTTTTCCTGCCTTTCTGCCTCTCTCCAGTTTTATGAAATTCTTGCTGAGAGGCAGAGTTCAATGTTAAAGAGATCAGTTTTTAAAGGTACTGATTGAACTAATTTGTGTAATTTTTATTTTCTCTTTGATTATTAAAACAGTAAAAAAAAAAATCATTCAAAATACAACCAGTCAGTGTGTCTACAGAGTCTGCCTTTTTGCTTGTCCCCCACCTAGTGTTTGATATTTGACATTATCACAGACCTCAAGTTCACAACAGGCCCTATCAAGCTTCTGATCAGCTATTTACCATTTTGCTGTCCTGCCACTGTTCAATGTTCTTCAAATGAACAGGTAACAGCTCACTGAGCAGGAACTCTGAAGACGTTCTGACTGGCAGACTGGTTCATGGTCTCTGCATTATCAAGCATCTGACCAAAGTAGGAAGTTGATGATGTTTTTTTTGGCTTTATCTTCTAGAAACTGCAGTACTTAAAGAAGGAATTTTTATGGGAAGTCACAAAATGCTTTGAAAAGCCATTCATCCATCTTCTTCCACTTATCCAATTCTGGCGCTGGAGTCTATCCCAGGGTGAGACAGGGTATATACCCTACAGAGGTTACCAGTTTATTGCAAACACATAGAGACAGACAACCATTCATAATCACATTCACACCTACATCCAACTTACAATAATCAACTAACCTGACCCTACGCTCTCTAAACTGCATCCAAAGTACCCGGAGAGAACCCACACACACACAGGGAGACACCAGACTGAATTCGAACCCAGAACCTTCTTGCTTGTGAGGCTTACAGCCACACCACCATGCTGTTCCCTTTTTGAAAACATCAGGTTTGATATGAAGATGATAAATAGTACAAATATTCTGGAAACACGGACGCTGGGATACAGCTTGTGTATGCTTTTTTTTCCTCTGAGCTTCTAAAGGAAAGTCCGGCTCTACAGCTGAGTGGCCAATTGTGTGTCACAAAACAGTCGATTGCTTTTAGTGGGACTAATGCTCTCAATCACTATTAAACTCACTTAAGATTTATCAGCTTTTTAATAAGCGCTGAGTGACTTTTAGAGCCGTTTAGGGCCTTTTGAGGTCAGTAGAAGATAATCCTGACCTTGTAATGTCAGCAATTTTAGCTGCATTACAGGGAACAAGACGGAAGGACAGCAGACTTTCAAGTCCTACTTGGAAAGGATTAACATTTCAAGAAGACATTTTACAAAAAAAGAATGATTAAAGTCTCACCTTGTCACCACCAAGTCAGTATATCACACAAGAATATGTTAATTTTGTTCATTTATTTTATTACTTTGTTGGGCCATAAAACATGAGAAAAACACCAAACACAAGATCCTGCAGCTTCATGTCACATTCTATTATTATTCTGTTTCAGATCGATGATGGTTCAGCTGGACTCTGAATGCAATACTTATTGTGAACTTTGGTTTATGTAGATTGATTCGGAACAGGCAAGACCAGATTTGCAATTCCTGCTCATTTATTTTACAGTATTATTACAAACAGATTGCATATAATTGCCAGCTTGACCCCATTCAGTAGGAAACTGACTAATGATAGACTGATTTCAACTTAATGCCGTTTTATTGCTGTGTTGATGCATGATGCAAGTTATGTGAGCAACAGATCAATAAGTTGACCTTGAAGTCCTTGGTGGATGTAAGGCAAATTTTAATGGATTGTTAGCATGACCCCGCTCTACTCATCTTCAAAGTTTTATCAGAATTACTTTAAAACTTTTCAAGCTATCGTGTCAACAGTTACACACACCCACACATGCAAACACTACCAAAAACATTACCTCCTTCTCAAAGGTTATGTTTTTATTGGATGTACCATGAAGATACTCAATGCACCTGAACACCACTTTTAATTAAAAAAAACTTTTTGGCCTTTCTATCAAACATTTTACCGCAAATTTAATACATAAGGCAACCTTTTTTTTTCTTGTTGGTGCTGGAAATATTTTTTGACAATTTATGGAAAAACTGTGAGGTCTGAACAATTCTCACAGTGTGATTTGTTATTTGTCCAGCAACAACTCTGCTGTACCTTTGGACATAAGATTGCACCAAAAGGTGTTTCACCAGGTTTGATGATCAGTGCAGCAGCAAGTGCCTCAATCAATGACAGTATGTGCTGTCGGTGTGTCACGTAAGGAAGCTGTGATGCAGCCTGTGAATATTCTGTAACTATCAAACAGCGTTGGTACTCTCTACAAAACTGCAGCTCCACTGTGGCACAGAATGGTTGATTAATTTGTGTTTTTTGGGCTCCTGCAGGGAAAACCAGATGGGACTCTTTTGAAAGCGCCACTTACTGAAAGATAGTGTGGAGCTTTATCTCGTCATCTTTCCAGTCAACACATCCAAATGGCTTGTCATTGTAGACAGCCACAGCCAGTCATGTGGCTCTACAGAGGCTGTTCTCTTCAGTTAGGGTAACAAATGGTCCAAAAGACCATTTCTGTCTCTGGAACTATGTTTTCCTATTGCCTTTTTTTGTATGCAGACACGCAAGGAAACGTGCTTCATACACACTGAAATATGCAAAATTGTATTTACATGTACAGTGAAATAAACAGGCAAATGCATAAAATTGCAAAGAGGTCAAAGCATGAAAGTGCATGAACGCACATGGTTGTGACACACAACAAATGTGCATTAGCACATGAGTGCATGCAAAAAGATATAACCTATAAATACAGAAGAAAGAGATAACCATACTTAATATATGAAAACATGCTTACATGAAGTCGAGCACAAACCAAAACAGTTTTTATTTTGTCATCCCAGACGTCACCGTTTCTGTTTTCAGTTGCATGGCATTAGTCACAGTGTGCTACCAACTCAGTTAAAAACAAGTTTAACACGATCACTGTCACTCTGAGTGTCAAACCTACAGACAATTAGCAGTTCAAGCTGCCGCTCTCCTCGGCTTCAGAATGAGAATCGTCTTTGTTTAGCTGCCTCTGGTCCCACACTTGGGCTGCACTGTATTATTTGTTGAGCTGACACAGACTTGTGAATCTTGTGAAACATCTAATAAAAAGCATTTCATTTAAAAGATAATACTGAACTTGTATTCACCAAACACACCCTGACATGACTCAAGCAAGTCTGATCATGTCTCTGGAAGTATAAATAAGCAGCTTTCTATTGTTAAATCAACTTACAGGTAAACGGATATGATATATCAATGCTGAGTTTACTACCCGAGCTTCACACTCAGTTATAAAACTACCTCATAGTCAGCAAATTTGAATAAAAACCATGATATAAAAGACTATGAAGTATATGAACAGACTAGTTAATTATACCACTGAGTACTCTAATTTTTCTGTACTGTCTTTGGTTTATTTGGGAAACTTACTGTAGTTTAGTTATACATGATGTTATGATACTTTAAAATAGCTCATTAGGAATTAGTTAGAAAATGCTCTGTATATATATCTATATACGAATCATCACTGCTTACATATATACTAATCTTCAACTGTGTATTTTTGCTACTCATCAGCGATAAATGATTAGGTCGGCCATGGCGCTCTTTAAATTCCTTAGTAACGACTGTAATATAAGAAGTGATCCACAGCTTTTTCTTTCTGCAGCCAGCTGTGCAGAAAGTATCGTAGAAGCATCTTAGATGCTTTAAATATGCACCAGTCAGCCACAACTTTGAAATTGTCCTGGGCGACGCATGGAGACAGGACCTGGGTAGCGGCTAAATCAGATTGGGATCTGGCAAGTTTCAAGGCTGTGTCAAAGCTTTGAGCTCTTTGTGGATTTCTGCACTGTCTCAAGATGTATTTCCCCACTGGGGGAGACTGTGGAGTGAGGAACTCGTCTGGGGTATACGGTATGTGAAAGTAAATTTCAAACAAATGCCAGAACCCAAGGTTTCTCAGCAGAGCGTTGTAATGAGATAGTGTTATTCATTGCACTATTTTATATTACTTTAATTTCGTTCAGGTCACAGATTAACATACAATTTAGTTTTGTTTTATATATTTAACTTTAACCTGAAAGTCCCTTAAGATCTTTTTCTTTTTTTTATCACAAGAGAACAACATTTCCACAGTTATAATAAGATGATTTTCCAAGTATGCCAGATTTATTGAACAACAAGCATTCAGGCATTGTGAGGGGTTTCTGTGGGCCCATCACAGTAACCACTGTGGATATGTAACCCACTCGAATGTCTTTGTTATATCCTCTTGCCACTCTGGTTTTTGTACCCTCTCTCCCTGTTGTTGTGAAGAGGCCAAGTTTGGGTGTAATAATAGCTCATAATGAGGTTGCTGTCGTCTCCCCGGTCCGCTGCGCCTGACAGCAGATTCCACTCAGTACGTGCTCCCTGTCTGAAAGCTGCCTGAGGAAACAAAACACATAAACAAGAGGATACATGTGGCTGGCTCGTGTAGAGAATCAGTGCTAACCAGGCAACACCCACCCAATCACATACTCCTCCCTTCTTTGATACACCTCAAAGCTGAGCTATAAGTGTGTTTCCAGCTGTTCCAAACATGGAGCAGATCACATCTGCTAATGTGTAAACAATTCAATAAACTCACAGTCACTGGCTAACTCATCTATGTTGCCACACATTTGTGTGTTAATAGGCATTTTCACATTCACGGCCCGGAAGTCGTATAAATCACCGCTTTTCATAAGCAGCAGTCTCTGAAATTCAGTTAAGCTGATTCAATTTTTTTATTGTCAGAATGTTATTTAAGTGTCATTTAAAATAGCTTACAGCGGTTTGTAAAGGGGCACTGCTGTTAGATCAGGACTAGAGAAAGTCTACTGGATGTTACATAAGGTAGATATCCATGCAGCTTTGTTTATAAGTGTGTCTTAGCAACCGCTCAGAAACAGTTCATAAAGTCATTAATGATTGGATGTGAGCTGATGACCACCTAGATATTAATGCAAGCATGCGGCAGGCCTGGGGTATACAATAACCAGTATTTGTTTTAAGGCTTGAAGCTTTTATTGTTATGATCAGCGACCAGACTACAAGCCAATTCAATTAACTTCTCAACTGCATTTAAGGTGTTTCTATTTTTCTTAAAGATTTAAATATAGCTGATTGTACTACAAGGCTGCCCAAGAATTCTATAGTCCACTTTTCAAGAGTAAAATTTCTTAGTATTTCATTTGAATCCTATTTAACACTTATTAGCAGGTGTCTATTAGTGCAGTGGATCTGTATGGTCTATGGATGGACTCCACCCACTTGTCTAAATCTAGTCTCTTCTTGCCAGTAGGGATGTTTCACTAGCAAGAACCCCAACCCAAAATATGAATGATACTCATTTATTGATGAGCTACAGGAGAGGGTAAAGTATGGCAGAGGTCTAACTGAAAATCTGTAGTGGCTCCCAGCCTGGCAAATTTCCCGATATGTCTCAGAGAGGCTGACAAAAAGGGGGAAAGTGAAGGAAGGGTGAGGCATACAAATGAGAACAAATGGGTTTGTGGTGCAATGAGTTTACAGGAATTAATGTTTGAGGTTTGGTGCACTCTGGTTTGTTTCCCCTTGACTCTAAAGAGAATGATAGTCTATAAAATGAACCAATGTTATTTAGTTAGATCATAGATCAACAAGCTGACAGACTGAATAGACGCCTCTTTGCAACCAGAGGAGTCACCGCCTTCTGAATTAAAAAGAATGCAGGTTTACGGCACTTCTGACTTCACTTTTCAGACATGGAACCTTTTTATGTTAAACAATGAATCATATTTCCTCGAAGGTGTTCCTTTAGGTCTACCCTTCTGTGGACTGTTTATGGGATCAACTCGAGGATGTCATTTTTTATACATTACAACTTTTTACACTGAAAGAAAAAAATAATGGTGCCTTTCATCAGAATCAGAACACACTATTAATCCGGAAGGAAATTATGTGGTTACAGTTGCTCCAAGACAATGAGTACAGCAACAAACTGAATTAAATAAAAAAATATATTTCAAAATTACAAAATATAAGAAATAGCTCTAATATATACAAACAGCTCACTTATAAATATCCAGAATATTACAAAGATTAAATATACATTATTGAAATTTTACTCTAAACTGTAAATCTATGCATTAGATGGAGGAGTTGTACAGGGAGAGGGCCACAGGCAAGAATGATTTCCTGTGTCGTTCAGTGGTGCATTTGACTTAAGGGAGTCCAGTTCCATCCCCACAACATCAGTGAAAACTTCTTAAGCCAGCAGGTCTCTGTCCAATGGCTGAAGTCTGTGGTGTAGAGGGTGAAGAGGAAAGGGGAGAGGACGGTCCCTTGTGGTGCCTCTATGTTGCTGATCACCTTATCAGACACACAATGTTGTATGAATGGTATGAATGCACTGGAAAAGTCAAAAAACGTGACCCTCACAGTGCTCGCCGGCTTCCCCAGATGGTCGTAGACACGATTGAGCAGGTAGATGATGGCGTCCTCAGCTCCGAGACGGGGCTGGTAAGTGAACTGAAGGGGATCCTGATGTGACCTGACAATAGGTCAGAGTTGGATAAGGATGAGTCTTTCCAGGGTCTTCATGAGATGGGAAGTCAGTGCCACAGGTCTGTAATCCTGGGAGACACTGGTGCAGGATACCGCATGGATTTTTTTCTTTTTTTCTAAATCAACAAATATATAGCTGAGTTTCCAGTTGCCTTTTCAGCATCTTTACATAACTTATTTGGCATCATTCAGTGGTCACATCAGAGCACAATGTAACTCACATGTCATGTGCAGCAGTTAACTATGACATCTGGGAGCAGCAGGCAGTTTGTAGCCAGTTTGTTGGAAGTGTTTAAGCTGTCTGTGAGTAGATGCACACACTCAAGTGTTTCAGTTAAACTTCAGTTTAGATTGCAATAACCTCATATTAATAAGAGTAATATTGGATGATGTTTAAGCATATTTGGATACTATTGCTATATTATTATTCTTGAGTTGATCCTACCTTGGGTTCCCAGCATTCTGCTTGGCTTAAAAGCAAGAATGTAAATATTATGTTTAATGCTCTAAATTAATAAATGGAAACATCCATGATAGTTTCTGTGTAATAAGCAGTAAACAGCTGGAAAATGCAAAACCGCCAGTTTCTATTTACCATGTAATAACCTATTAAAGCAAACTTTAATGTTTGACAATTACCTGGAAATACCTGTGGTATTTCTGTGTATTCTGGTTTGCTTTTAAGCAAAGCAGAATGCTGGGAACCTAATGTAGGAATTATTCAAACAATATAATATAGTACTACTATCCAAATATGCCAAACACAGAGAGAGAGGGAACCATTCACACTCACACTAATCACTTATTAACCTAACCCCACTAACGTCTTTGGACTCTGGTAGGAAGAAAGTGGAATTTAGTACCTTCTTACTATGAGGCAACAGTGTTAACCTGCTTCTTTTTTTTGTTGCATGGGGCAGCACGGTAGGGCATTGGTGCCCTACCGTGCTGCCCCATGCAACAAAAAAAAAGGACTTTGTCAGACACTTTCCAGATGGTGTTGTAAAGTACTAACAGTAGTTTTGAGGCGTCACGATGCGGCTCAACTTGTTTTACATTACAGTGCAGTACCACCTAATGTGGTAGTACTCCATGCGGCTGAACGTCCCATGATGTCCTTTGTATATGAACGTCCGAAGAAATATTTTGAAAGATGATCAGAAAACCTAGAGAACTCAAGACCACAAAGATGCTACCTAAGACTTCTACATATAGACATGGGCAAAACGTGGACAATATATGAAGGAGTATTTTGTATGGTAAAAGATGTACATAGGTATTATATTATTTAGTTAAACCATGACATCTAATTATTAACTGTTTATTTTATCTCAAAGATTACAAAATAGATATCCCCAAATTATTTTTTTTATCTCAAGAACAATTCAAAAACCGGATCTGTCAGCTGCGAACGTCTGCTGGATATCTTCACAATCGAGTGGCTAAAAATGTTTTTTATTTATTACATTCTTCCCTTAAAGAATATTTTCCCTCTGCCAGTACTATACAGCTACACCTAAAACTGCTGTAAAAGACTTATGCAAGCCGTTGTATCATGCTGCTGCTAAACGTCCCTGTGAGGCTGCTGAAGATTCGAAACTCTTTATAATCATTAGCAGCACAGCACTTCTAGACCAAGAGGGCTTAAAAAGAGAGAAGAGAGGAAAAAGGTTTACTTACTGAAAGAGACTTCTGTGATTAAAGATGAAGGAGGAGGACGTAGAGCAAGTTACGCACTCAGTTACAAAGCCACAGAGAGCCTGGAGACTCCAGCAGTTCGGATTGGTGAGGCAGGTAGTTTTAGCTCACAGACACAGATATTGATAAAATGACTGCCTAACAAACAATTTAACCCAGTGAGAGTTGTCGACAGCAAGGATTTACATGAATGTTGTGTGAAAAATATGAACCAATAGTAGAGGTGAGTGTGTTTACATGGACATGGCTATTTCGGGAGTCAAATACAGGATATGGTCTAGGACTAAAAAACACACGTCTCTTACGATAAACAAAGAGCTGTTTAGTTATCGCTCTTTCTGTGCTTGATACTGTAATCGTACGCCTGAAACTGTGTACTTGATCGATGATTCGCCAATCTGATATCATCTTTTACCCTCTCTTAAAAAACTCAACTCGCAATAGTAGATTTTTTTGGACACTGAGGTTCACAAACTAAGCCTATTAAGGTTATACGAATTGTCTGAAGCAATCCATATAGCGCCCCTCCCTTCGAGACCGTCTTCCCCTTACGATCAATTTTAATTGGCTGCCACTCATAAATAGAAGGTTGGAACAGCAGGTGGGAGGGGCTTCTGCACTCACAGCCAAACCCGTTCTCACTCCCAAAGCGTAACATTTTACGCTAGGTGACAAATCGTCACCATATTACGTTTTCGGCTACCCACCACGTTCCTAAATGACGACCTCGGAAAAAAGAGGAAATATGAGAACCGTCTGGACTGAATCTACACATGTTCGCTCTTTTTATTCAAATCGCTTAGAAACACGCTATTTAACTTCATTAAAGTCCTGGTTAAGGTCAGGAATAAGGTTATGGTCAGGGCTAGGGATAAGGTTAGGTTTAGGGCTGGAATACAGGGCTGGAACATCTATTACCGCGGAAGCGTCATTGCACTGGATCCCAGCCATAACCCGCCGCGTACCATAAGAACGCCGAAGGTCTCCTTTCGCATTCCTCAGGAACGCCGCGGGACGTGACAAAACGTCGACATGTTACGCCTCGGGAGTGAGAACGCTCTGAAACAGCAGTGGGGAAACGACTGTCTGAAACCTTATGTTTAAAGCAGCCTGAAGTCTGAGCTCTTGGTTTACAGGGATTATCTGCACAAATACTGATCTCGTTATTTGAGACATTGCACACATTTAATATGAGTATCTGTAAACTTTGATTACGTTTGATCTGGTTGTAAAGAGACCTTCAAAGAGATAAAATTGACTCTGATACTTTCAGACAGGCTCAGTGCTGCTTTGAGCTTCATATTCTGAAAGGTTCAGCACTTTATTTTCAGATCCCACATTGCCTGGGAGCCTGGGAGCTTTGGGGACAACTGAGTGATCCTCTGAGGGCCTGCAGCATCCATTTTCATTACTCACCCCATGCTGCTACTTTGCCCTTTTCAGCATCACAGCAGCCATTTATGGGCATCTCCTCTGGGCCACCACAGCAACCCTGCTCTCTTTATAGCCGCCCAGAGAGACCATCTATCCCTTCATCAAGCCATTTAGCAAATACTCCTATTGAGTATGAAAGTGCCAGTCTCTTTATTTGCCACTGTCAGTTGGCTAGGAGAGGTCCCTAAATCCAAAACACACACATCTACCTATTTATCAGCTTTGGTTTGAAATAGTCATGGAACATCAATCACAATTTTGGGTGTCTACCGTAAGTCTCTGATTGTTTATCGATCAGTTTCCTGCATGAATCTTGTCTCGTAAATCCATACTCATGCATCATACCGGGTATTTAAAAAGTGCAAAAAGAGCAGCAGCTACACTGCAGTAAGTGCTCGTTCTTATAAAAACAACAGAGAGAAACTCAACTTTCTGCTCTGAGAATAATTAATTTCTGCGTATTACAAATGCGCATTTCTTTATCTTCCTCCTCCTGCAAGACAGAGACTTCCCTGGTCTAAGGGGAAGTAAAAGAAAAAAAACCTAACAGTAACGTTATGTAATTGTTCTTTTAGCAAGCTTACACCGCTCTCTTCATCCGCAGCAAGAAAAAAAAATCTATTTGTTTTCTGTGAATTTCCATCTAGACACATAACCACTGTGAATATGCAAGATAAGTGGGTGGGTGACATTTACAGAATCTGCACAGGTTACAGTTAAAGACTGAAGTTTCTTCTTTGTTGGCATTATAGTTTTCTGTGTGACTCTGGGACAAAATCAAAGAATACGATTTTCAAAAGGAATCTCACTGCTGGTTATGAACCAGGTTAATGGTTGCAGAAATCATCTTTTAAATAAAAGCACAAGTACTTTTGACAGCTTTCTGTTCTATCCCAGTAACAGATTGATTAGTTGAACTCTTTGTTTATTGTCTATTAAAAAAATCTTAAGGAAAAGTGTCCAATGTTTGATATTTCATGGGTCTCAAGAATTAGATTTTGCTGCCATTATTGGTCTTGTATACACTCATCTGTGTACGATGACCTGCAAAAATTCAAATTAAGCATGAGAATGAGGAAGAAATGTAAATAAATGACTTTGAATGTGGTTGCTGGTGCTGGACAGGCTGGTCTGAGCATTTCAAAAAATGCTGATACACCGGACACAACCATGTCTGGGGTTTAAAGAGGATGGTCTGATAAAGAGCAGCAGTTCTCTGTGTAGAATATCATCTCTGAACTTGTAGTTAGTCAAACTTTTAAGCAGATGGACTGCAGCAGAAGAAGACCACACCTTGTTCTACTCTTATCAGCTAACAGGAAACTCACACAGCTTCAGCAAAACTAGACAACAAAAACCTAAAAACAAGGCCTGGTCTGTTAAGTCTTGATTTTACAAAGCTCAGTTCATCTCAAGATAGTTTCTTAAATATGACAATGAGTTCACTGTACTCAAATGGACTCCATAGTCACCAGTATCAGTATTATTTTTACACCACCAAATCATAATAACAGTTGCCTCAAGGTGCTTTAAATTATACTCAGTCCAGTACATTCTAATAAGGTGTACTAAAGTGCCCAATTTGTAAATATAATGGAGGGTGTTTCAAACACACATGCAGTAATTAGAATTTTGTAACTCTTGATTGGACATGAGACGTTTAAAGACAACCACAATGTTCTTAGTTGGCATAATTTATTGTGCTTTATAGACCAATTATCCAATGAATCAAGGAAATAACTGCAAGACTCAGTATAACAATAAAAATTAATGTTAACTGAGGTTCAGCAGAATACACTCAATGAAAAATTAAAGGATTAGCCCATTATGCAATTAGTTAAATAAAAGGAAATGAAACTGCAACTATCTTCAATTCATCATTTTTAAAGAAAATAAAATGCCAGCTTTAGTGTTCCTGGAAAATCTTTTGGGTTTTTACTTGAGATTCTGTTGGACAGCTTACTCGTTTTGGTGACTTTTATAGACCGAGTGATTCAGCTGCAATCGGTTGCCATCCTCCAGTTTCTACAGTATATATGGTGACATTTATTTAAACTATGCAGTCTTGTTCTATTCATTTAGACAGGTTAGAAAGCTCCTGGAGACGTCAAAGATTTAAAATTTGTTCCTCTCCATGAGAGATGCAGGGCGGATGGAGAGGAAACCACCCGAGAACAATTGGGTCTATACAGACAGATGGAGACGCCTGATAGTCTACAGCTACATATGTTTAGAAAGGAAGAGGAGAATGAAATTAACTCAAGGCAGCCAAGTTCACTCTGGACTGGAGCCCATATTCAACTGTTTCTTTGTGTAAGGCAGTATTATGTGAAAAAGTATGAAACAAGATTTTTCATTTAAATGAATCAGTTTCTTATCTCAATAAACCAGAAACAAAACCTAATAAAATGGCACACAAATCCAATCACAACAAACAAACAAAAATCCTTAAATGCTAAAACCATTTGTTAGCATACAGCAACCGTCTTATGTACCTTCTGTGATAGATATTAACTTTCCATTGCAGTACAACAGGAAGCTGCGTCAATTGCGGCCATTGTTTTTTTCAAAACCTTTTTTTTTTTTTGGATTTTGTTGTTGTTTTCCCTTCAATCGAGTGCATTTAGCAGAACATCCCTAAAAGGTTATTAGCAGTGATGTTTGGCACAGCCATCAGGTCAGCATCAGCCTGCTTACGCACCTTATTTAGGACTCTGTATGAGTGTGTGTTTGAAAGAAAGCCTCCACATGCTTCCTGGCCTTGAAGCAAAACAGATAGATTCACTTACTGAACTGCCGGCATTAAAACAGCCTGACATGATGTCTTTTTGCTCCAGTCTGACGTGAGGACAACCATTTTAATAAAGATCTATCTAAAACCGTTCTCGTAGAAAACAGCGGCTATAAGACTCAAGCCTGAATCGCACTGCCGGAGTGGCATGTGCCTCGATAAGCATCGTCGTTCAGACTATTTTTAGTTCTCTGGCATTGTGCCAGATAAAATGCAGACTCTGGAGTGTTCATCAAGTCCATTTCATCAAAGTGAAACACAAGCTGGAGGAAACTAACTTATAAACTGCTGTGCAGGCTTTATATAGTGCAAGGTTCCCACTGGTGGTGGGTTGTCAGGTACAAGACGAGGAGGATATTTAGCGCTTCTGTGAGTCACACCTGAGGAGGTCAGAACTACCATAGAAACTAAATTGCCTGACTTTGATGATGCTTTACGTTATGCAGATAAAAGTATCCTTCAGTGATCTGCACTTGTTAGTTACACACTTTACAGGGTAGAGTAGCTGTTAAATGTGTTTTAGTCAGTACCTAACATTTTAGGCACTTAACTATAGAACTTTAACCTAATGAAGACTTAGTCTTCTTTTAAATAAGAAGACGCTCTGATGATTTCTTGTCAATGACAGCCACATTTTGTTATACTGTATGTTTAAACACTGCTCAAAAACACTTCACAGTATAACACAAAGTCAGTTAAATTTTAGGGATAGTCCTGTCCTGCTAGGAAGCAGAAAATATTGTGAATCCATTTTACCTGCTTTGCAAATGAAAGTGACAACAGGTACAAAAACAAGGACATCCCCAAAAAGAGAATGGCTTTGGAGGGAGTGCAAAAGACCATTGCTTTCTCCTGACTGATATTTTTTCTAGTTTTTCTTGGTGCTACTGTCCTTGTCACTACTGATGGCATGAAAATGAAACAGTATCTGAAGCCCACAAGACAGTTTGGCTAGAAAAAAGTACACAAGTTGCCTGCTGGATTTTATTTTGTAGGGCTTGAGTAGTGCTCCAAACCTTCGTGTGACAGTACATACTGTAGCTGCTCTGCCTGTGCAGCTTGAATGAGCGTTACTTTGCTGCTGTGTCTTCAGTGTACTTTCAATTGCACCAAAGCACATGAAATTGATCCAATATGGTTTATAACTGTGTTATCCCTGAATTTTAACTGCTTAGTGTATTTAGGCCTTATGTACTCACATGACAGTACTTCATTGTTCTGGGCACATTACAAATAAATTCAAATTCAAATTCAAATTCAAATTTTATTTGTCACACACACACAACCATACACAGTATGACATGGGGGTGAAATGCTTGTAGCTGTACAATGCCCGACCATTAAATGACAGAAGAAAAGTTTTACAATATTTACAATTTACTACAAAAATTTACAAATTAACTTAGGAATTTACAGTAAAGAATGTGCAAATAGCAGAAGAGATTATAAAGATAAGGATTATAAATTATAGGAATTATAGGATTATAGGAAATGTGTGGTGGTGCGTGTGGTGACGTGTGTGAGAGTCCAGTCTTATAGTGACGTGTTTGGGAGAGTCCAGTCCTACACCTGGTTCAGGGCCCGAATAGCCTGGGGGAAGAAGCTCCTCCTCATTCTCTCTGTTTTGGCCTTAAGGGAGCGGAAGCGCTTCCCAGACCTCAACAGTGAGAAGAGTCCATTGTTGGGATGGGAGAGGTCCATCATAATCTTCCTAGCTTTGGTCTTGCACCGCTTGGTGTAGATGGACAGCAGGTCAGGGAGCTCTGATTGAATGATGCGTTCTGCCGAGCGCACCACCCTTTGCAGATCTCGTCTGTCCTGCTTGGTGCTGTTCCCAAACCAGGTGCAGATGTTTGACGTCAGGACGCTCTCGATGGTGCAGGAGTAGAAGTTCTTGAGCACCTTCAGTGGCAGATGGAAGTCTCTAAGTCTTCTGAGGAAGAAGAGATGCTGACGGGCTTTCTTAACCAGGGTGTTGATGTGACAGGACCATGACAGGTCCTGAGTGATGTGGACACCCAGGTATCGGAAACTGTCCACTCTCTCCACTGGCGTGCCACTGATGATGAGGGGTTTGTAATTCCTCGCCTGCTTTGTAGTGAAGTCCACGATCAGCTCCTTAGTCTTGCTGACGTTTAGGAGGAGGTTATTCTCCTGGCACCAGGTCTCCAGGTTCCTAATCTCCTCCAGGTAGGCCGTCTCGATGTTGTCGGAGATCAGGCCCACAACAGCAGTCACAAATAGTCACCTGCAAGGACTATGAGGCAGGCATACTCATTACAATGAGCTGACCGACTGTACATAGTGACAACTGCAGCATTTTGAGCTAAAAAGAATAGCTCTGCTTACACTCTCCTTTTTTGGTTGCAAGGTTTAAATGACACAAATTCAGTTGGCACACTAACCTTTCTTTTTCTATTACAAAACAGGTCATGCGCACCACAGACCACATCCTCTAAACTGAACGTTGAACTTTGCAATAATGATTTTTCTGATGACTTTTCTGTTTATGCACTGGCTGCTTGGATGTTCTGTAGCTGGGCTGTTGAGGCAGACAAATTAAAAGCCTGATAACCACAAAGAGAAGTTGAATGTGATCGTATTACTCCTTATTTGCAGTCTTATTTGTTGTCAATCATTAGAAACAGCATAAAAAAATCTAAATCAAAGATGATTTTGTCAAAAGACCACCTGCTGCCACCAACTTTTTTTTAAATAAATCGAAAAATTCATGGATAACAACAATCATTATATTTAACCATTAACAAATATCGCTTCAATAAAAGAGCTTGTCCATACTGGCAGAATAACCATTAGAGAAACATAAAAAAATATTTTGGTAATTACTAATGGCATTAAAACACTCAATGGTGATCTATATAGGCAAATGTATGTAAGAGCAATCATAGTGTTGTTTACATATGGCTGATATGGGGTTATTTATCTTGAACTGTTAAATCCAAACGGGCTCCTGTCTACACACAGAACCACTGACGTGATTATGAAAACTGCTGCTTGTTGGATTATATCTAAGTCCCGCAAAAAAGATGCTAATTTTTAGCTGAGTTTATCTATCATCCTCCTCTGTTTATTACACAAAAGCAATAATGCAAAGAAAAGCTTTCTGAGTGGCAGCTTATGTACTCATCTTCTTTTGAGGGGGGACAGTATTAACCTGTCTGAGTCATAATCCCACCTGTATTAAAACTGTGGCGTCGCTGGTGCAGCCGCAGGCTATTTTCTACGTGATAAGCTGAAATCCTCAAGGCAATGAATTCCAGTGGAATTCAAGTAGATTTAATTCAAAAGCAGGAAATATTTCTGTGTACACACACTATATATACCCACTGTATATATACTGTCTCTTCAGACCTTAGAAAGATCAGGTCTTTTGTTTTTGAATGAGTTGCATTTTTATCATTTTGACCTGAGTGAACTGAATTTAAAAATGAGACTGACCTGAGTGGACCGCAGAGATTTGAAAGAGTCAGCACCTCTGAGGTTCCACAGGGTCCAATTATGGCCATCACATATAAATGAAGACTTTTATGAGAGGTAAAGTATTTATAGTATTGGTTAATATATTCTCTTCTCTCCCGCTAGATCTGTACTCCTGACCTTGTGGTGTTCCTGGCCTGCACTAACCACCGTTTGAAGGAGAGGCTGCAGAAACGAGCCGAGCAGCAGGGACGGCCTGACGACAACCCTAAGGCCATTGAGCGCCGTCTGACCAACTTCAAACAAAACACCATTCCTCTGGTCAAATACTTCCAGGAAAGGGGACTTATTGTTACGGTAAGGCTGCCGAAAAACCCATTTTTAGAGAAATTACACTCATACAGCACTTCAAACCAAAGGATGTGGAGATCAGGGTGGTGGGTGGGTGAGCACGGCTTCCAGCTGGCACAGAATTGACATTCACATAATCATCCATCCATTCATTATTTTTCTTAACTCCTTACCCAGCCCCAGTTTCCACGAGAGTTGGAGCCTATCCCAGACACCGCACAGTGCTCTCACAGAGAGACGCAACCCTGTATGGTGACATCCACAACTACGGCCAATTTAGAATCACCAATGAACCTAAAATTGTTCGTTTTTTGTGGCAGTAAGTCACAGATATGCCAAACCCACATAGAAGTGCAGATGGAGCCAGAACCAACCTCAAAAGTTAACCATTACATCACCTTGAATCACCTTGAAACCCTCTTGCTCAAGTGTCAAAAATAGATTATTATTATCATTATTATTATTTTACTCCCATCATACATTTTGGGGCGCTTTTTTTTTTACAGATTTTTGAAGAATGTTGAGCATGAGCTAGTAATTTCATTTATTTGTAATTTCAAAAGCACTCTAGCTATAAGGTGAAGGGGTTTTTATAACTGCAGTTTAATTGGTAGCCATTGGGTGATGGGTGACTAGCAGGTACACGTGCCTCTCCAGCCACTTCTTTATTATTTAACCCTAATGGCTTAATCCCAATACACATCATTCATCATGTATGACTGCAGGCAATTTAAAAAGCACAGCATCTGATGAGACTGTTCCCACTGGGCAAGTCTTAATGCCAGGTCAATAAAATGAAGAAAAAGTTCTCTTTGGATGCAACTGGGGGGAAAAAGCTATAGTTTCCGTGATCATAAACAACAGGGCTGAGCAAATGCCATTTTTGTTCTAATGAGGTTGCTTGGTAAAAACTCTTTATAAGAGGACTTTATTAGTCCTCTTAAAAGAAATCCACCTGATATTTGTTAAAACAAAGTCTGTTAAGACAAAGTTGTTGAGACAGTGTGCACAAAATTAGAAATCTATTTAATAGCTGCAGAGATAGAGTCTGAATGAAAGGCCTGACCATGCTTGGTAGGTCAGTGTTATCCTTCTGTCTGACGGGGCTTGCCTGGATGCATAGATGTAGGCCTGTGCATAGCAATTTTGTTAAAATGACCCAAGATCTTCATTGTCATGCTTACCACACTCACCACAGCAGGAGCGTGCATTCAAAGTCAAGTACGTTTCCAACCTGCGTCAGTTAGTTTCTGATTGTTTGGAGCTGAAATCCAGACTGCTGCTGTTGAAACAGAGATTTCAGTGTTAACTGGAGACCTCTGGGATATTCATCTGATTGTGTGGCTTGGTGCAAAGTGGCATTGAGTTACCCTTGGCATGTGTGAGTTGAGTGCAAATAGAGATATTGGCTCCTGCAGTCAGCAGCCCACTCTTCTGGTGGGAGTCTTATTGATCTGTCTGAGTGTCAGCTCAGTGTCGTCTTCTTTGTAGCAGAGGGAATACTGAATAACTTCTCTACTGTATTATTGCAAGAAAGAGACTTTATTTGCATTCGTATGGATTTGGATCTTTGTCTTGGGATGTCTTCAAATCAAATGCATACAATAACCTTCACTGGATTTTCATATCAACACTAAAAAGAAGGCTTATGTAACTTTTGCTTCCTGTCACCTCAGGTAACGGTGAAAACATCAGTGTCATTAAGGGGTTGGCTCCACACATATTCCCATTTAATTTGCTTGCTTTGTTCATTCATGTGTTATGTTTTTCCAGTTTCTTAGCATGCTATTTTTATGCTCTGCTTATTTTCTTTTTGTCTGGCCAGCTGTTCTGTCTCATCACACTTCTTGAATCTCATTTCTGATTCGGTGTTGCTTGTTCTCTCTTTTTCAATCGCCTCTACCTGCACTCAGCGAGCCTGTTTGTCAGAGAGATAACAGGCTTTTTGTTTGTTTGTTTCAAATCCAATAACCTGCATTTCTTTGGACTGTGTGGAGAGGGAAAGAAGAGCAGGTCTTAAAGTATTCATGACTTCTCAATTTTGCATCTTGTCGACCCCCTGTGTGCAGTGCGTTGTTGTGCTGCAGTCTTTTTGAAAAATGGTGGAAGACACATCACGTATAAGGTGTCATTAATACATCTGCAACGTGGATGAAATGGTATGGTTGCAAATCTGGCAAGTTTTTAATGCACTGTGCGCTGGCACCCATTCCAGTTCGCATCATTTTCACTACTGAACGTTCCCCATCAGAGGCCTAAGGACAGTACAGTGGGACTCCACATTTATAGTTTCATCAGGGGAGACAATTTCATGGTGCTCAGCCTTGTGACAGTAAAAAAAAAAAGATTGGCATGGTCCTGCTCCTGGTCAGCACCATGCATGTCACTGGGATTGAAAACTGTGGACTCATTTTGCTAAAAGATGCTGACAACTGCTTTTACTCTCTAGTGATGCTCTTGCTTCCAAGCAATAACTTGAAAAACTTTCCAGATGCTACTTAAGAAAAATAAATGTCAACCAGAAATATGCAAAAACATAACCTATCTCACTTACCTGTAATAAAAGCAAAATGGACAATTCCCCTGGCTTTGACAAGGGGAAACCAGAGCATAATGTAAAAGTGACTCCCCTCTTCCCCACTTCCTGTGAAAGACCAAAATAGTAAACACAACATTTTCAAAACCCTTAGTTTACCTGGATGCAAGCCCAGTAATCCAGGTAACGAAATCAAAGAAAATTAGAAGTTACCTCGTCACCTGGATGCAGCATTTTCAGTGAAACGAATGTTTCATCACTCATCCAACTGACGTCTTTGGTCTCTCATTATTGAGCATGCATCAAGACACCTAGTTTACCCACCACCAAAAGAAAACACAAGACCTTTTACACTTCTCCTTGACATAAACAGGAAGAAAATGTGTTAATAAGAAAGTTTTCCCAGACCAGAATAATAGGGTCTCAATTCAAAGTAGGTACCTAAGTTTTCAGCCAGACACAGAAGAGGGAGGAAAAGACACTATTCACACACCATCAGTTTAAAAAAAAGGTCATAACAGCTGCAGAAGATATCAATACACTTCATAATATTTTCCACTTAAATAACAAAACACCTCCCCCCCAAAAAACCCCAAAGATGAGAAAAAGGAGAGAAAGGTGTTAGAAAAAATAGCAACATGCAAAATAGTTATAAGGTGTTTTGTTTTCACTGCTACCAGCATTCATGTGTCACAGCTGCAGTTTTAATTTAAATGATTTATTCCTCTAGAATTAAAAAATAATAATGCAATGTGTTGATTTATTCTCAGTGGTGGCTCTGCTCCCTCAGCTTCATAGCTGCCTGCCTGTGTGGTCAAAAGACCATCAATACCTAATATAGATTTATGCCCCAACTACTTTAATCATCATCAAAGGCTGATATTGCCCAACTGCATTCTGTGGCCTACTTTTGTCCTAAAACACATTAAAAAAAACTTTTCATTTTGAAGTTAAATCCTGAATCTGTTGAGTCACAATACACAAACAATCCTTGTGTCCTCATTTTTCATCAAAGTGCTGCAGACTGAGTACCTAAGAAAAGCTCTAGATAAAAAAAAGAATCTTTTTATATCAATGCAATGCTTTACAGAAAAAAAATGGGACATACAGTGGGGCAAAAAAGTATTTAGTCAGCCACCGATTGTGCAAGTTCCCCCACTTAAAATGATGACAGAGGTCAGTAATTTGCACCAGAGGTACACTTCAACTGTGAGAGATAGAATGTGAAAAAAAAATCCATGAATTCACATGGTAGGATTTGTAAAGAATTTATTCGTAAATTAGGGTGGAAAATAAGTATTTGGTCACCTCAAACAAGGAAAATCTCTGGCTCCCACAGACCTGTAACGTCTTCTGTAAGAAGCTTTTCTGTCCCCCACTCGTTACCTGTATGAATGGCACCTGTTTGAACTCATCATCTGTATAAAAGACACCTGTCCACAGCCTCAAACAGTCAGACTCCAAACTCCGCCATGGCCAAGCCCAAAGAGCTTTCGAAGGACACCAGGAAAAGTATTGTAGACCTGCACCAGACTGGGAAGAGTGAATCTACAATAGGCAAGCAGCTTGGTGTGAAAAAATCAACTGTGGGAGCAATCATCAGAAAATGGAAGACATACAAGACCACTGATAATCTCCCTCGATCTGGGGCTCCACGCAAGATCTCATCCCGTGGGGTCAAAATGATCATGAGAACGGTGAGCAAAGATCCCAGAACCACACGGGGGGACCTGGTGAATGACCTGCAGAGAGCTGGGACCAAAGTAACAAAGGTCACCATCAGTAACACACTACAACGGCAGGGAATCAAATCCCGCACTGTCAGACGTGTTCCGCTGCTGAAGCCAGTGCATGTCCAGGCCCGTCTGAAGTTTGCCAGAGAGCACATGGATGATACAGCAGAGGATTGGGAGAATGTCATGTGGTCAGATGAAACCAAAGTAGAACTTTTTGGTATAAACTCAACTCGTCGTGTTTGGAGGAAGAAGAATACTGAGTTGCATCCCAAGAACACCATACTTACTGTGAAGCATGGGGGTGGAAACATCATGCTATGGGGCTGTTTTTCTGCCAAGGGGACAGGACGACTGATCCGTGTTAAGGACAGAATGAATGGGGCCATGTATCGTGAGATTTTGAGCCAAAACCTCCTTCCATCAGTGAGAACTTTGAAGATGAAACGAGGCTGGGTCTTCCAACATGACAATGATCCAAAACACACCGCCCGGGCAACAAAGGAGTGGCTCCGTAAGAAGCATTTGAAAGTCCTGGAGTGGCCTAGCCAGTCTCCAGACCTCAACCCCATAGAAAATCTGTGGCGGGAGTTGAAAGTCCGTGTTGCTCGGCGACAGTCCCAAAACATCACTGCTCTCGAGAAGATCTGCATGGAGGAATGGGCCAAAATACCAGCTACTGTGTGTGCAAACCTGGTAAAGACCTATAGTAAACGTTTGACCTCTGTTATTGCCAACAAAGGTTATGTTACAAAGTATTGAGTTGTATTTTTGTTATTGACCAAATACTTATTTTCCACCCTGATTTACGAATAAATTCTTTACAAATCCTACCATGTGGATTCATGGATTTTTTTTTCACATTCTGTCTCTCACAGTTGAAGTGTACCTCTGGTGCAAATTACTGACCTCTGTCATCATTTTAGGTGGGGGAACTTGCACAATCGGTGGCTGACTAAATACTTTTTTGCCCCCACTGTACTCTAAGAATGGGAAATAGCAAAGGAAAACTACAAAAAAAGGACAATAATAAATTGTCTTGGATAGAGTGCATTAAAAACTTGAACCCATAGTGTGGAAATGTAAGTATGTCTTAAATAGCAGTTGGCATTGAGACCGTTTGATGTCTCCAGTCATCTAGATATAACTAAATAACACCAGAAATAAAATGTTAAGAAAAATAATAAAGGTTTGTTTAATCTTGCCAAGTTTTTTTCTGGTTTGATCACAGAATAAAGCATTCAGACTTCACAATTCTGTGTAAGCACCATGAGTCCAGCAGGAAAAAAGAAAACGTGTAAACAATTAAGAAAGTTAAGCCCGAGCACGGCTCAAGACTTAGCATGCACATCCACATCTCATGTTATACTTTTCCCAAGTTTTAGATCTTGCAAAGAAATTCTTCTATTTTCTGCTATAGTTCCAAAGTGTGGTTATATTATACACTATATTTTACTAGGAACTGACCTCCCAGCCCATTGTTCCTTCAGTGGTCATTCTCAGGAGCTCAGTCATTTCCAGCGTGGTACCGTAATAGGATGCCACCTGTGCAACAAGGCCAGTTGTGAAATTTCCCCACTACTAAATATTCCACAGTGCACCGTTATGCCGGGCCAAGGCACATAGTACGCACTCCTAAATCTTGTGGAAAGCCTTCACTGAAGAGTTGAAGCTATGATAGCTAAAAAAGAGTGGGCCGGCATCATACTAAACCCTATGGACTAAGAATGGGATGGCGACGAGTGAATATTTTGAACAATATAGTCACTGAAACGAGTCAGCTCAGTTCTGGTAACTAAACAGGACGCTTCCTTTGGGAGGTTTTTGGGGCACACCCATTTTCTTGAGCGATCATATACGTAAGTGTGGCCGCAAAGCATATCAGTATGCTCTAGGACAACCTTGGAAATGTGACTGGGGAAAAGGACATCTGAAATACCATGCTTAACCTGCTGCCCCCGTTATCGGACTTCAGATAAGTGGCAGGAAATGGATGGAATTGTAACTCAGACTTTAGAAAAATGTTTAAGAAATGACCTCCAAATCATTTAGACTTGAATGAAATCCATAATTTCAGATATTAGGTTAAAAATATGCTTTGGATTGTTTTTCTATAAGTACATTTAGTTTAAACATCAGCATCTGTTCTTACGTTAAACTGGATGAATTTTCTGCTGCCTGCCACCTCTCAGTAAATCCTCTACATCTTCCCTGCATTCCCAGTGGAGTCGCTTTAATTAAGACACACTGAGCTCTGTGTCTTTTGAAGCAGCAATGTGATGTTTTCTCTCAAACTCGAGAGATGTTTTTTGAAGACAGTCTGAGCAGTAAGCTCTTTAGTTTCTCAAGAAAGTAGATTTTGTTTTAAGCTTCCTTTTTTTTTGCTAGCCAAAATAATATCCCATATAATACTATGAATTACAAGCTGGGGAACCACAATGAACCTCAGTGCAACTTAATGCTACTGTGTCAACCAAATATGCACCAAATATAGGCTCATTTAAAAACCAAAAATTAAATCAAAGGGCTACTGGGAAAATTGCAAACTCAGGGCATCAAGCAAGTTCACAAACCAGTGGGTGACAGCTACATCTATCTTTTATATACAGTCTGTAAACCACCTAGAAAAGAAACATGAGGTCAGACTTGCTTACTGGAACACACTCCCTCTTCTAGCACCAGTTAAGTTTAGGACCAGTTGTGACAGAAGAAGGGAGAAAGTCCAGACTGAAGAAAGAAAAAGTCAGGTTCAGTGGATCGGTTCAGAAATACTACTTCCTTACCAAACCATGATTATTACTTTAATGATGAAAATGATGTTTATGTATATTTGGTGTTGTTCACTCCAGCGCTTATGTTTTCTTATGGCCAGGATAATAGCTGTAAATGGACCTCTCTGGGTGCACTGTCCTTATGTGGTGTGACAGTTTGTGTTTTGTAAAAGACTCCTTGGGAATTATCAGTTTCTTCTGTGAATAGAAGAAGTCTGCAGTCTCTACAAAAGTAGTTTGAAACTTTTTTTTTAGCTTATTGATAGTTTGTCCCTTCTCTGTCCCCACTTCCACTGTGATGCAGCAAGGTCAACAGGCTGTTACAGTGGGTCTCAGACAGACTGCACGTCACTCCACCTTTCCGTTAAGCACATCTTTAGATGATTTGTCAAACCATCTTTTCAATCGCACAAGCTTAAAGACTCAGACATCAAAGGCTGGCAGAGTTTGAAGTGCTTTTAAAAAGACATCATCCCTCCACAAAAAGTGTTGAGGAGTTCTGGTTGTTCAGAAGAAACACTGATGAAGAGCTCAAATAATAAATACAAGTTAATTCTATCTTCTCAGCTGGAGCAGATCTGTAGAGTGGGTTTGTCTGTTTTCCAGTGACATTTGTGAAGGATGAAAATGTATTTTTCTCTTTAAGCCTTGACCTTTTGTGCTCCACTGAACCAACATAATCTGAATATAAAGAGGCTAAATAGATTTTTTATTCCATTTATCTCAACAGCCCCTTGTATCACGCTTAAAAACTTACAGAGACAATAGAAAGCCTTCCAGTTAGCTGCCCATCATCAGCAGACTACAAAATCACAATATTTTTAGCCACATGAATTTTGCTTTCATTGATTTTTAAAATAATTTAATGCCAAAGTCTGATCAGTGTGCCGTGCTGGGGTTGCTTAAATTGGGATATATAAGATCTGGTGACTGCGGACAACATCTTAGTACAGAGAACTCATTGTCACTCATTACTGAAGAAACCAGTTTGAGATGATCTGAGCTTTGAGACATGGCACACTACTGTTGTGGACGTTTTCCATTAAATAAAGCCTGCAGACGAGCGGTGAGCGGTAGCTAACATTCTTTAATCCAAACACACAAAGAACAGAAAACCAAGCTTGTGGAGAGCCTACATGACCGCGGGGCAGACGGTCAGCAGAGTCTCACCTGACCCTAGCATGGCTCTCAGTTAAATACCTTCTTCAGGAACAAAAGGCAGTACACAGCTGTTTCACACCTTAAGGTTCACACTCCCTTGCTACCTCCCAGAGTCCTCGAAGAGACAAAAGACTCTTCCTGTGGAGTGGTTTTCTTCCCACCACTTCCTTACTACTTACAGACATGTTAAAATCCAGTGGCACCAAGGCATCATACAATAAAATAATGTGAGTAATACATAAGTAAAAGAAATTGCTATACACTACCCTGCTGGAAGCAGCCATCAGAAGGCGTTAGCAATGATACTCAGGCTGTGGGGTTTAACCAATGCTTAGTTGGTACTGAGAAGCCTAAAATGAGCTTATTTTCATGTGATTGGCTGATTAGTTATTTCAGTTGGCAAGCCACTGAACACATGAACTTAATAAAGTTGTGGCGAGTGAGGACAGGGACCAGTTAAAAATGTTATTCAGTAAGTTTTAACATGCTGGATTATTGGGTACGAATCTCTCTTGAGATTCAAAATGTAAATTCTTCATCAATTTTTTGTCACTTTATGCTTGATATCTGATTTGTCCACCTAAACTGTAGCAAAAGTCAAGCATCGTTTTCAGGTTTGAACAACTCCACATACACCAGGAAGAAGGAATATACAACACTCATACAACACGTGTGAACACGAGGCAATAACAAGGCCAGGAAAAAGAACAAAGGAAGGAAAACTCCATAACTCACATTAAGAATTAAACTTCAAAATAAAGCAGGGTTAAAGTGAAAGAGGGACAATGAGTGGCTCTGGCAGACAAGGAGACATATGTATGCTAAGAAAAGGAAAGTATGCAGTAACACACCCACACACACCCTTATTTACACAGGGTCTCCACAGCAGTCAGCTCTGCATGTTTGATTTTGGGAGATTTTTTACACCAGATGCTCTTTCTAACGCCTCCCCAAAATTATTTGTGTTTCTTCCCAAGGATCTCTTGCTTGTTAGTCAAATGTGTAAACCACTACACTATGGAGCCACTACAGCAAGGCAAAAAGACAACAAAAACAAAGGATCAGGATACTTTTGAAGCTCATAACACATATGACAAAACATTCAAACATGACTGAGCATCAGTTTCCTGAAAGGCAGCAAATGGTTATGAGTTAGAAACACCTGATCGAGTTGCAGATGATGACTACCCAATCCAGATAGTTCTGCTTTAGGTTTCTTCCTGTTACCAGGGAGTTTTTCCTTCCTTTGGTCACCAACTGCTTGCTCACAGGGGGTTATCTGTAACAATAAATGAATTGGTTACCTTGGGAGAGTTTAAGTCTGTTTTAAAGGAACGAGAGAACAGCTCTTTTACTCAGTGTGATTGTTTTTAAATGTACTCTTAATTTGATCTGTTATTGTATATTTTACACATGTTTGTATGGGATATTGTATTTGTTTTAAATGTTATATACCTATGTGGTATGTGACTTTTGTTGCTATGATGCCAGGTCTCTCTTGGAAATGAGATTTTTAATCTCAATGAGATTTTTTACCTGGATAAATAAAGGATTAATAACATGAAGCGCCGTGTTGCGGGCACGTCACAGACCGAAATGCAGAACTCGGGCCTTTATTGCTAGGTGTTCAAACAAGGTCAAAATAATGCACTCAACAAACACTATCTAGGGAAAATGCATGAGGGAGGATCCGATAATGAACAGATGGTGACACAGACAATGAATACAAGATAACAAGCAGAGGGGCAACAGGCGGGAACACAGGTGAGACTTACAGGGGAAAACGAGACAAGGGAAGCCCAGAGCAGAGGGAGACGCAGGACTAACAAAATTTTTAAAAAGTAGTAACTAAACATGGAATCACAGAGAGACAAAACTGTGAACACAGGGGAAGCATGATAACTAAAACCAGGGAGAGAATACAAACTCACTTAAACTGAGAACTGAACCCAGACAAGTAAAACTAAGACGATCTAAAACTAGAAACACTAAACAAAGAGAGGAAGCTAAGGATTCAAGAACAAAGGACTAAACACTGAGGAACTAGGAATGGACTATGGGACTGGACCAGACATGGGAACATAAGGCAGGTGAGGAAACAAAGGGACCTGGAATACAAAATAAACTGAAACCCAGAACATTTGTTCTCCTCTTCAATAATTATCCTATCCGATGGACTCCACACTTTCTTGACTGATGAATGTAATAGCCTCTGAGGCTTAATTGCTTTTGCACAGCGAAGCCTTTTGTGTGAACGCAATCATCCACTTTAAATGTCAGGTCCAATGTAAGAAGGAATAGCGTGACAAAAGAACAATCGCAGTGAGTCACTTCTCCACTTCGCTGAAAAATGACTGATTTGTCGATACAAACGCTTACAAGGACGTTAATTTCTCCATGTTTAACTGACTTAACTCCTAATTTTGTCGCCCTGCATTCTGGCACCTCTGACGTACACTTTTTACATGTGAGATGTCATTTTCCTGAATGCAGTGTTTGTGATTTTCATCTAAAACATGACATTTAGATGTTTGCGAATGAAAGTCGTTTTTATCCCCTAGCATGTCGGATGACTCAATTATCAGACATACACGCACACATACACACACAAACAACTCCACAAAAACGCCCATAATCGGAAATTGCTGCGAGGAGAGATAATTGTTTGTTGGGTCCTCGGCTGAAGCTGCCTTGTCATTCTAGGAAAACTGACCGATCTAATTACGTATTCCCTGACTGAACTCAGCTCCTGCTTCCTTCCCACATGCTGTTAGGTGCCATGCAGATATAAACAAACAAGACATCGAAATTCTCCTTCGTGAGTCTCTCTAAAGATGGGCAAAATATATTTGTTCATTTTTCTTGAAATAGAAGATTTGGAGACAAGATGGGATCACATGAAAATAGTCACACATCTATTTATAGATCCTTTCATGTCTATTTATATCAAAGCTGTCATCCAGTGATGACACTGAACTTTACATAACTTCCGAAAAGACTGTTGTGAAGTACAGGGAGAGTCTTTTGAGCTCTCGAAGAGCTTCGTGTGAATTTGTTTAAACAGATTTTGCCAAATGCACAAAAGAGCTGCAGAGAGTAGATGATGCATCTGCTTTAAGATGTCTCAGAGCTTTGGCGGACTCTGATTCATCTGTTTCCTTTAATCCACCTTCTCCGAGAGAATAGATCAAGGCTGTTACTTCACCTCATATCTATAAAAGGTGCAGCTCTTTGCTTTAGTACATGAAGCTAAAACATGTTCTTACAGACATTTTTGACAACAGCTGAAGACATGATCGATAACATGATGGATGGCGAATAAAATCACTTTAAAATCAAGCGTTTTCTAAACAACCTTGGGGGTGGATCCATTTAAAAATGCTGGATTTCCAGTTTATTGCACACCATGGAAGCTGAGATTTGGAAAATTATCCTTGAACCCTGCTTAGATGTACTTGAAGAGATGTTTCTGTTCTGGCTCTCTCTTTGATACTGTCTTGGAGCAACTGGGAAAACATCATTTCCTCTGGGGTTAATAAAGTATTCTGATTCTGATCAGCAATTAAATTTATGAAAAAATATGCACATGCAGGTAGAATTTCAGCCCCCTTCAGAGCATATATACACAAGGACTATCTTGAGTACCTTTTTTGCATTTCTTGTATATAGACGCTTTGGAGCTTCTATAGTAATAAGCGAAAAATGCTAAAGCCTCGCGATGCAGGCAGGTGGATGGGGAAGGAGTGTTACATGAAAACAAAGGCTCAAATATATCAAATAGCTGATGACTGAAGTGGAAGGAGGCGAAGGATGATGGTAGGCTTACCAAGAATCTGGCTTTGACCGTGGTCCAGATGAAGAGCTGGCTTCAGAGCTGCAGTGAGCTGTTGTCACTGCTTTTTTTGTTAGATGCAAATTAAAACGCTGTCTCACAGATAACTGCAACTTTAAGAGAAAGTTGTCAGCAGTTATTGCAAAAACGTTCTTTTAAGACATTTTTGGCTTTTTGTCGAGCTTGTAAATTAAAGAGAACGAGAACCTCGAGGTAATTTTGGATGATTATTTGGCACTCAGCTTATCTCGTTGATCTGCTGATTGATCAGGTTTGACTGACGGTGGCTGTGATTATCTGCATAAAAGAATTTAATTGGAGCAGTCTCACATGCACAAAAGTGATGAATATGCCCTGGGTTGTCTTCCTCATCAGCTATCTGTTCTTGTCCAGCACCATAACTCTTTATTGTCTCATTTCTAATTGTTTAAGAGCATGTTTTTTTGTTTTTGTTTGGGGTTTTTTAACAGAGAGGACTAGATCAGTTTCAAAGCTGGCAGCTTTAAAAAGAAAGCATCCTTTATTCCTTACATCTGAATAGTTGGCATCAGAGAAAGCATGTAAGCAAAGGTAGCCAGAAACATGAAAAGAGCTGGTATCCAGTTGCTTTTGTCTCATTATTTAAAATCAGTATGACTGATCACTTTTTGCTGTTTAAGTTTAAAAAAAAAAACATTCGAACGGGCTCCATGTAATTGTAGCCCTTTGCCTGCTAGCACACTAAACTATGCTGTTTTCAAGTTTGAAGTCAAATGTCTTAAATCCCATTTTTATGTGACAAATGAGTGAGCAGCCAACACGTAGCAAAGCTGATAGCATTATGTTGTGTTTAGGTTTGTTTTGTTGTCTGCGGACAAAAGGAAAAAGTGATTTACTGCCTGACATTCCAGTGTGGATACAGCTGTTTGGGATTTAGCAGCATTGCTGCAGTTTTGATTATTAATGGGGAGAGGTGCACACTTCATTCTCATTAATCATTTTTAGCAGTTTCAGAATAAAAAAAACCAGGAAGTCTAAGAAGAGTCATGTCCTCTGCTTGATGAAGAGACACTGGGATAAAGAAGATATTTACTAGCTTTAATGGGTTTAATTCAAACATTATCTGCACCCTAGTAATTTTATTTTCAATTTCCACTTTATCAGGTGCATCTATTCAGCTGTTTGTTTACGTAAATATCTAATCAGCCAATCACATGGCAGCAACTCTATGATCAAGGACTGCTGAAGTTCAAACTGAGCATCAGAATATGGATGCAAAGCCATTTAGATGACTTTGACTGCAGCATGTTTATAGGTTCCAGACACGATGGTATTTTAGAAACTGCTGATGTTCTGGGATTTTCCCACATAACCATCTTTAGGGTTTACAGAAAAGGAGAAAATATCCAATGAGCAGGTGAAAAGGCATTGTTGGTGCCAGAGGTCAACAGGTGAATGACCAGACTGCTTAAAGCAATGGGAAAGCAACATTAACTCAGATAACCAGTCATTAAAACCAAATTATTCAGGGGGCCACCTCTGAACACACAGCATGTGTTTGCATAGGTTCATCAAAACTGGACAAGAGAAGACTGGAAAAACATTTCCTGGTCTGATGAGTCTCACTTTCTGCTACAGCATTCAGATGGTAAGATCAGACTTCGGAGTAAACACCATGAAGGCATGGATACATGGATACACCGCTGCCAGCAAAAACATTTGCTGGCAGCGGTGGTATAATCTGTGGGGGACATTATCTTGGTGCACTTTGGTACCAACTGCACATTATTTAAACACCACAGCCTACCTGAGTATGGTTGCTGATAGTGTCCATCCCTTTATGACCAAAGTGAACCCATCTTCTTATGGACGCTTCCAGCAGGACAACACACCATGTCAAATCAGCTCAAAGCTCGAACTGAGCTCTTAAACATGATGATCAGTTTACTGTACTCAAGTGACATTCACAGTCACCAGATCTTAATCCAGTCTTTGGGATTGGGCTGAGCAGGAGATTTGAATCATAGATGTGCGGTTAACAAATTTGCAGCAACTGGAAGAGTTTTAATGAAGTATCCTTGGGGTTAGTCAGTAAGGGTGCTTATGAAACAGAAGTTTTGGGAAGTAGATAGCTGGATGAACCATGTTTGCCTGCCAGTCTGTTATTCTGTCTAATGTAAGTGTGCTGAACTGGCTCCTCCTGACTGTCAAGATAACAACAGTCACATAATTAGTCAAAAGACCCCCAAAAAGTCAAAGTCTCTAATCTGTCCTTGATAAATAACAGTCTCTCTGAAGAGTCCCAGGGAGCTCCTTGTAAGTATAAATGGATTATACGGCGCGTCTGTGTTGGTGTCAGAACAAATGCTGGTTTTAAAGACACTGCAGTGTAACGGCAGCCACTTTTCTGATGTGATTCATGACATGGAGATTTCTGAGAAGGCTTTTGAATGCCACGCTCTCTGAGGAATCCTCAATCTGATCCTCTCTGCACCTCTTCTGCAGGTGGACTCGCAGGGCCGGCGGGGACTCGGGGGACTCTCCCACGCAGCAGACAACAGGCACAGGCCTCTTTTTTTAGGCTGTTACCATGGTAACCACAGCAGGAAGCTAGTTGTTGGTCGTGCAGCATCCCTATCTTACATCTTGTCGTTCCACTACTTCCGCCGCTGACAGTCGTTAATGTCTTCATTGAGTTCTGAGTAACTCTGCAGAGTCAAAGACCTGAAGGCGTCGCATCACAAAACTGAGAGCAGTCATGTCTTGCGTGTTTATATTTATCTGCTTTCGCTTGCACAAAGTGGCCTTTTGCCTTTCAGCTGGTTGTCATCGGCACTGATGAGAGCAGAAGGACAGCCGGGGAGCAGATTAATGGATCGGAGGAGAAGTCTGCATCAGTCAGCTTCCAGTTCACTCACAAACCAAATTCTTCATGGTCAATTTGCAAGTACTGTATGTGCAAAGAAAGTCAGACAGCCTCTGAATAATCTGAAAGAGGCCAGCTGACACAGAAGGAAAGTTAATTAATCGAGTGCTATTAAAGCTTCCGGTGTACGCTGAATACCAAATGACCCAAGAGTGTAGCTCTGAGCATCAGAGCTGGTTTCTAATGTTTGATCTTATAATGAGGCTCGTTCTTGATGTCACAGTGGATTAACAGACGGAGTATGGCTAGAGCGTTTCAGGTTCAGGTCATAACTTGTGTGAAGCCCTACCTCAAACTTTGTGAAGAAATAAAAGAGGTTTTAGGTCATCTTCAAAGAAAGCTCAAACTTTTTTCTCTTTCAGTTGGACGCTGACCGAGACGAGGAGGAGGTCTTCTGTGACATCGGCATGACTTTGGACAATAAACTGTTTCCCTCCAAAGAGCCTGCAGCTGGTAAGAAGAAAATTTGTTTTTGTAAAGCACTGAGACACCTCAAGGCATTTTATGGTCACACATAAAACTAGTATTATCCCTAATAAGCCTTTAAAGAAGGTAAACAGCACCAATTAATATAAATGTAACTGCTCCTGTCTTGTCTAAATCACAAATACGTCTCTTCGGGACAGATTTCTGTCTTTATCATGATTTGTTCCTACAATCTGACACCTCAAATGAGAACAGGATTGAAAACAACCAACCTCATGAACATATCAAACTGCCAATGAGACAACTAGGATGGGCTGTGTTAGCGATCATGTAGTTTTGGCAAATAAAACATTTATAATTAATTAAAACATGTTTATGTGTTGCAAAAAAAATGAATGCAAGAGCTAAATGCAGAATAAATCATATGTATAAAATATCCAGCTTATATAAAAACTCATGTTCTGTTCTCGTTCATGCTCCCTGGAAGAAAACGTTGCAAAAGGAAAATCCAAATCGTCATTTTCCTGAGATCATCACCCCGATCTTTGCTTGGTTTTGATTGATCTACTCGTGAAACAGCGTTTGCTAACTTTAATTTAAGGCTATAAAGTAATTCACAGTATAAACACGCTTAGCAGAACAACTGGTTTTAAATTACTGTTTATGTACAGTTATGGATTATAGAAAGCTAAAAGTTGACTAACAGACCAACCCTCCTCTGAATTAGTTAACGTGATTACAAAAATGCAAGCATAGGTATATTCAACTAAATATATATATGACTATATCAAAAGGGAAACTTTTTATGAATGAAGTGAATTAGCCCTGTGATGTCCAGGGTCACACTGCCTCTGGCTTTAGGACTGCTGGGATAGATATTCCAGTCTTAATAATAAACACATGCACTCACCAAATCCTCATTATGCGTCTTCTGTTAACAAATTTGCCCGAAGACTAAAGCTAGAGATATTTCCTGTGTATTTTTATTCTATTTCATTTTGTTAAAGTATAAATTATAAAAGAAAATCTAATACATGGTTCACTCCATTTTTATCAACGCAGTTTCTCAGGAACGCCTTGAGGGAATCTTTTCATATTCGGCACAAATGTTTGACCAACAATTTCTCATCAGCTCATCTTTGAATCCAATTTCAAGAGGTCAAGAATTACCGTTCAGTGTTTTATATTGCTCAGGAACAGTGGGAGGGATTGTGACCGTGCTTTATATTTGGTCTGATAATGAATGGGTGAAACCTTGGATGGCCACCTTGATGGCCATCTGTGGAGTCCACATTTTGGATTTTACAATTACTTTGCAGCAACTCTGAACACTTAAGACAGTGTCGGTGCCTGCAACTCTGTCAATCAACTTTAACTACTCATGTGAACAAAAACTAGTAACTGTGTGTGGCAGAGAGACAAATGTGAGGCTGTATAATGAAGAGGAAGGCGATGTTTACAGTAATAGATTTTTAATGATGATGAAAAGGCTGCAGTTGACTCAAACCCCATCATACCTACAGTCCCTCTAAAAAATATCCTCAGGCCAAACGTACATGTGCACAGTGCACAAATGCTTCTCCAAAATAGTCCACATTCATAAGAAGGAAAAAAAGTGAAAACCAGAAACATCACCCACCAGCTGCCTGCTTACCACACAGGTCGGCATAGCAACCAGTGAAGCAGGGTTATCCGTGCTTTGTGAGAAACACAGAATCAACAAGGTTAGACTCAGCCTGAGCACTCAGACAGTTACAGGTTATATATTATGTAAAACCTGACGATGTACTGTCGGAGACGCTTTCCCGTCGGGACACACGTCATGTTTGAGTGAAAGGTACAGTGTGATCAGTCAGTGCCCTGCAGGTGTTTCTCCACCGATTTCATAAGTGATAAACAACAAGTTTTGGTTAAAATAAAAATATTACCATTGGCACTGATCTGGCAAAAAGTATCTGGTTTTGTTTGCAGAGCTCTTATCAAATTTACACCTACGCTTTATTAACATAAAATGTGCCCACACAACACATTGTTTTTTTGTAGAGCAAAGTTTGCATAAATCTACTGAATCATGTTTTGGTAAACTGGTTGGTAAATGTGTTAATAGTGGTTCCGTTACTTTTTGTATGTTGCAACAAGACTGAAAATGTTTACTGAAGCTAAAAGCTGATGACTCCTGGATCCAGAAATATAAATAGATCCATATTAGTTTGTGACATCTTCTTGAGAATATCAAGAAAAAAGCAAAATAGTTGAAAGCATCCGATAAATAAAGCACTGGAAATACTGGAGTGGAAGTGTGTGATGGGAGACTCTGGGTCGTAGAGAGGGTTGTATGCTACAGGGATTACAAAGCCTTCTGAGAACATCTTGTGTCCGTGGGACTTTATAAATATAACTGACTAGGAAATCTGCTAGCTTAACGCCTGTGATTCATCATATCATGTTACATAGCTCAGACACAGCTGTGCCACAGCAGGAAGCAGAGTAGGGATTCAAGGGACAGATTATAAGCACTGGCTATTTGACAACCAATCAAACTGCCCGTTTTCCTGGATATTTGCCTGCAGTGAGGAATTGAAGTCTAATTGACCCTCAGACCACCCATATGCCTGCTTTCCATCACAATCTGTACATTGAGTGATAAAGGCCAATCAGTTAATATGACTGAGGAAGGCCAACATTCCCACAATCCTTCACATCAAAATTTCCTCTTGCAACTTGACAGCTGCCTGACACACTTCTGCTGATCCTCACAGCACACTTGAGAGCAGTCTGCTTCACAGCACAACTTAAAAATAACAGAAATAGGAGGGAAACTGTACCTCACACTACTTGAGCGATGCAGAATCTTCAAAAATGGTTGCTCCAAATGATCTTTGCAGGAATCGGATCTTTATTAAGTAAAAATATTATACTACCAGTAGACTCTCACAAAGATTGCATATGTACGATAATTAATGTGCCCTTTCAGATGCATTTATATGTGTGTACATGACAGAGACTCCCAGTAGGTGTTAACCCAGGAATCAAAAGAAAAAGCAAGAGGAGTGCATGCAGTGTGAAAGATTTATTTTTGTAACACGCTTAAGAAGAAAAAAAGAGATCTCCGGGTCACGTGGGTGTGCATTTTCGCTTCAACTTTACTGTTTCGTGGATCAGCGGATGCCTTTAATCTGCACCAATCTGCTGATGTAGAAGAAGATGCGGGAGACAAAACGATCAAGTGAAAGCTAAAAATAAATAGGCTGAAGTTAAGGTCACATCTAAAGATTGCTGCTCAGTCCATCTGCTGCTCCTAGTACCAGAGGAGGAGAGGGGAGGCCGCTGCTGTCCCGCAGCCTCACCTCCTACGTGATTATTACGGAAGAAAAATGTCCTCTCCAGTGGATATTAAGCATACTCTCTATTCTACTGCAGATGTATGCATGCCAGACTCAAGTGCTGCTGACAAGTGTGGCCTCTACCTCCTGCACGTCACTGGTTCCATCACAGCAAAACAAAACCCTCCACACAGTCATACCTCAGCCGCTCCCTTTGCAGGGGCAAAATGCACTCTGACATGTTGCCGGCTCTTAGATTGTGAACTGTTTATCATAATGCATCTAAGAAATTCTCGTCTCCCTCAAATCCACTTGACGGTCTGAAGCTGTATCATCACACAATCTAACTCTGTTCTCTAATCAGCAGGCACTGAAAAAAAAAACCTGTTGAAGGGAAGTGTTGTTCACAGCCCATTTCCACTGTGGAAGGGGATGACGTTACCATGTGTTTGAATTTATCACTGCATCTTCTCCTGTCTGCTTTCTGACAGCAGGAACTTCAGGCTCTGTTCAGGTTTAGGTGTTTATGATAGCAAAATTAACTTAGATGTATGCTGTTATGTTACATGCAAAATGCAGACGTGCACATGTCCTCTGCAAAATGAAAGTGGCTTGTGATTGTGCAATCTGTGTGTAATATATGTAAAATCTACACATGTCAAACAAAAGAGGAAAGTTTGTACTTTTCTGTGTTTGCAGTACTGGAAGTATTGAGACATTTTACGTAGTGTCTGTTATGTTTGTGGACCTTATATTGTGAGTTACTATTGCTGTTGGACCTATAAATGACCAAATCTGAAAAAGAGTTGGTAAAGAGGATGTAATCAGCCAATACTCACAAGCTTGGTTAGCAAGCAGCATCTAAAAACTGTACAAGGACAATGCACTGATACAGACATCTGCTAATCATGCTAAATACCATACAAATAAACAGAAACACAGCCTTCTTTGAACTTGTTACGTTCCCCTGAGGGGTCTAGGCGGGGAGGGGGAAGTAACAAAAGTGACCGGGTCAGAAAAAGGAGTCAGGGAGGCAAAACAGTTAAATAAAACAGTTTTATTGAAGTAATTCAACTAAAAGAGACGGACAAGCCGTTATCACCATAAAAGAAACAAACAAAACTCAGGCGTCGGTCAGTAAGGCAAAAAGTCAAAAGGAAAGCGCAGCTCACTAGCTGGAAACACCACAAGACACTCAGCTCACTAGCTGGAAACACCACAAGACACTCAGCTCACTAGCTGGACCCACACAAAATGGCACTCTGGCCCAGAGCTCACCCTGCTCTGGGCTTAAATACCCTTAATTGCTGATGGGAGTCAGCTGTACAGGAGGGAAAGGTGGCATTTCAGGCAGGGGAGGTAGTGGGACACGCCCACACAGGCACCCTCAGGAGAGAGAGAGAGGCTAGGGCCGTAACACCCCCTCCCATAAATGCAAACCCATGGTTTGTCAAATCACAATAACCAAAAGTGAGTCCATAGCCGTGTCAGGACGAAATGCAGGCTTTCCACCTACCAAACCGCGTAGCAACGGTTAGGCATTGCCCGCGGAAGCTGCCAACCCCATCTCAATGGGTTCAAAATACTTACTGAGGGTGGCCGCAGACCCTCAAAACAATGTCTCATGTGATAGCCAGGGCTTTTTTGAGCCATCACATGTGGAGAACACAGCAGGCAGTCAGAAGACCTTACTGCAACAGTTTTCAGACGATTGCTCAGGTCACGGGTACAGGCATGTTTGTTAGTCAGGGGTGCAGGTCTGAGTGGTGGTGTTATACATGATCTGTCCACCTGCAGGTCATTTTGAGGAACTGGGACATTGTCAACCAGCAGCAGCTCAGGGTTAGGTGACCTCTCACACTGACTACATGACACGATTGAGCAATTATGCTCCAAGTGTAGCCTTTTACTAGGCCTGGCAACCTTGTCGGTTTGAGAACCACGACTAACTTTTCTCAAAGCAGGCCCTTTATATTATTTAAGTCACTGAATCAATTTACAGAGGTGAGGCTAAGCAGACACCTTCCTCTGTGTGCAAATGCGTCAAACCTGGCATGACCCTAAATCTCAGCCTTAACAAAATCCAAACGCATGGAAGCATTTATTGATAAAGTTTTGCATTTTAATGTGCGAGTATATAGGAACTGATTCACTTTTGAAGACAGGCCTGAATCATAATTCGAGGATCTTCAGTTTCTGGCACTTTTCCATTGGTTTTACTTTTCAGCTTTTGATGTCAGCTCTTGTGTGCACACCAGTATTGGATGTGGGTTGTACAGTGAAGCTTCTGTAGATCTGGCTTGTTCCTGCACATAGGATGCTTTTATAGGAAAAACTTCTAGGAAGTTTGAAATTGCATGAATGCCCATCTTAGGGAAGATGCTGGTGTTACGTGGCGCTTCCTCTGATGGTGGGGTTTTTTTTCCTGTTGAAAACTTAAAATTGCACAGAAATAGCAGTGAAAGGTAGTAGATAGAGCAAAAATGATGATGCAAATTAGACCTCGTTTATACAAAGATTAATATTTAATTTCTTTTTTTTTTTGCCAGGTTTATGATATTTAAGGTTTCCCAGTAAAATCTTGCATCAAATGGTTTTCATGTAGCAAAGTGAGTAAAGTACATTAGACTGTATTCCCTCCTGATGATGCCAATAGTGGAGGGAATTTGCTGAGCATCAAGACTCTGATTAATAATTTTAAACCTAAAAGTAATGAAAATAATATAAAATAAAAAATACATTTTACATGGAGATATGTTAATCACTGTTTGGCTCAGCCTCAAAATCTAATGCACAGTGACATAAATAACAAGAAACCTAATAAGAGCTTTACCTCAAACAACAGACGACTAATTCAAAACTAGCCAAATGACGTTTTTAAGATTGTTGTGGATTTTTCTGTCTGCAGGTCCCAGTGAGCTGGATCTCAGTCTTCTTGGTGAAACAAGCAGTCTGGCAGATGTTGCCTGTAAGGATGATGAGGTAAGATCGCAACAATGAAAACTATCTGTTTGACTTTTTTTCTGGTGGGATTTAAAAGCTTCAACAATAACTACGTTTTCTGCTCCACTGGGTTTTGCAGAAGTTTAAAAAAAAACAACTTTTCACATGAATAATATAAAATATGTAAAATACTAAATTACAGAATCAAATTACATTTTCAGAAATGGCAAACAGTAAACCCATCATCTGAAACGCTGAATGACTGAGCGCTGAAAAAGCCTCAAGATGGTGAATATTGTTGTGTAATGCTTGGCTGCCATTCAGACGAGCTTCATTCCTCCACACTCTCCTGCAGTCAGTAAAGTGTAACCCTGACCTCCATCTCATTTCCCGCCTCCAAATGTCTGGAAACAAATTGCCTGTCTCTCTCGGTCGGTTCGCCTTTCTTTGACTTCATTCTTCCAACTTTTTTTTCCCTTTGAAGTGTTTATGGAGGTTGTTTATTGTTGTGTAAGTTTTCCAACCAGGCAGAGTTTTCTGGGTATAGACACTCTCTCAGCAGCACACCTCTTCACGTTTATTCAGTCCATTGAATTCACACTTGGGAGCTGCTCCTGACTGACTCCATTTCTTGTTGGCTGCTCAGCTGTGTTGGATTTGGGAGTATTTTTCTCAGCAGTAATTCACTCATAGTGGGATGAAAGGCTTTTTCAGTCTCCCCCCTCCCTCTCTTCTTCTCCTGTTTAATAAGATACACCTTTACGTTTTAAAGTCTGTTTTTATTCACGCCTTTTGTATTTTTCTTCAGGAGCATCAGTAAAGTTGGTGTAAAGATTCATCAGCAGGGGGATTTAAATCCTGGGGTTGCTTGAACAGGAACAAAGTATTTTTAAATGGAAAGCACCACCTACAGCTTTTACTTTTGTTACTTGTTACTATTGGCTACACCACCTTTCAGTTTCACCTAACGAGAACAGTAACTTTTTGACCACATTTGTGTTACATATTTGCCTCCTGCTCTATTGACTTTACTTCATTTCATGTTGATAGCTCTTTAATTTCCCTCAGAGTGAAAGCTGAAGCCAAAATAAAATTGAGTTGTTGCTGTTTTTTTCGGTTTGTCACACTGTCATCATTCTCTTTTGTAATGCGCTGCTACTTTTCTCAAGTTCTACATCTCTTATTGGTACTTCTGCTCTACACATCTAGCAATCACCCAAATACAAATGTGCACTCCACCGATGTTGTTCATTCGACTGGATACCCAAACAACATCGCTGTAATCTAACAAAGCTTGACAGGATCTTTCAGGATGAATGGGGCAAAGTGCCTGAATCCAGACAGGCTTGTGGAGATTTCACCTAGCCCACAGTCCTGATGGATCAGCTGATACAGCTGATAATCTCAGTGCTGGCCCAAATCGCTTGATGGCCCAGTTTATACCCTTCTAAACATCCAATTGCGAAATATATTGAGTGCAATATTTAAGTCACTTTAGCTGTTTAAGTTGCTCCTGTTCCTACTATCAGCTTTGCATAGAAGCAACTCAGCTCAACTCAACTATCTGCTTTAAGCTGATAGGAATGCAATAGTAACTCAAATAATCAGCTATTACAACCATATGCAGAAGAGCATCGTTGACGCAGATAGGCTACAAGAGCAGAAGACCACACTGGTCTCATGAGTCTCGATTTCTACTCTGACATTTAGAAGGTAAGATCAGAATATGGTACAAACATCCATCTAAGTTGGTGGCAGTGGTGTAAGCGTGTCAGGGATAATTTTTTTGGCACACCTTGGATCCCTTAGTATCAGCTGACCATTGTTTAAATGCCAAAGCCTACCTGAGTATTGTTTTTGATTGGTGAGTGTTTATGATGGGAGAACACTTTATGTCAACTATAATGGTCTTGGCTGAACTGAAAGAAACAACAAATTGTAAGGGGGTACAAGGGACGAAACACTCAAAGCCAAGAATAAGCAAAGAAAATGGTGCATCCCTAAGAAACATCAAACACTGGAGCTACAAAAAGGGCTGGTGTCTAAGAGACATCCATTTATCAGCTTTCTGAGATGGACCTAGTACATTGTCCTAAAGTTCTTCTCAGCCAGACACACAGTGTCTATACAGTTAAAATTATTGATATCCTTATTATCAGCCTCATAAACAGAATTACTCTCACAGCTGGTTCTCTGAGACCTGAGAGCCAGAATACTGCTGAGTGTCTCCAGAGCTTCATGGCCAGCTGTGATTTCCTAATAAAACAATCTTTGTCGTGACGGACAAAAGCGAACTTCATGTGAGGATGGTCGATAATTATTGACTGATGTCACGTAGTCGCTTCGAGACCAATGATGAAGTCCGCTCAGTGAGGGAACCGTAAAACGGACATTGCTGCCGGCTCACTGAAGTCAGTGATTCTCCCATTTAACCCTTCCTGTGTGGAGCGGTGACACAGTTCTGCCTCTGCAGTCGAAAGGCACCGTGCCACCTTGTCAACCCATATTTGTGCCCCCAAATATGAAAAGGAGAAAGACTTTGTTAGAGTGTGGACGAAGGAAGGTTGCAGACGAGGGAGACATCGAGACAGAGTGGCTATTTTTGGTCTCTGGTGTCAAATGTCTTGGACGCTTCCTCCAATTATTTCTGACTATCTCTAATTTATTCATGATGGAGGGACACCTACTGTACAGGTATATTTTCTAAGGTACTAATTTTTGGTTTGAGGTTCTTAATCCCTCTTGGTTACTGGCACATCTAAATAATCTAAATATTATTTCTATCATTTTTAGGAGAAATAACAACAGAAAAACAAAAAGCAAACAGCAAAATGAGAAGGGAAGAAGGGGTTATAGTGGGACATCTTTGTGCTTCATCACAGTAACCTTTGTATTAGATGTGTCTCTGTAGACTACTAGCCATGGTTGTGCTTTGAGTGATATGGATTAGTAGTTACCCTGGTAAACAGTAATAAGTAATGCTATACTTTTAATTACATCGTAATTAAAAGTACGTAATGCAACTTATTAAATGTGATTACTTTTATATCAAACTATTTAAACTGGTGAAAAATGCAGAGAAATCCTCTAACTGCTGTGAATGTTTCCTTTTGTCATATTCTGCTGTGTGAATGGTCGATTAATTTGACCAGATACAAAGGCAGGATGCACAAGACAGGCATGAAACTCAAAGCAAGCCTTTAATCCTGTTAATCCAGAAAATAAACAAAAATGCATCTGCTCACATGAATCGGAGGAGAATGCAAGTATTTCAGAAAAGAATTTCCTTTCAGGGGATTTTTAGAAATGTAGTCAGTGACATTAAATGGGTACTGTCCAGAAAAAGAACATTTTTTGATCGTAACATGTTGGAAAATCTGCTTTGAAAAGTTTGAAGCTTACAGCCGACGTAGTCAGCTTGGAGGAAACAGTTACAGTTTCAAGAGCCAAAAAATGAAAACACAAAACATTTCAACTTACTCAGCAGCCTTAACCACAAAGTCTCCACTGTTCATCTGCATATTTGCTATGTTGCAAACACAGCTATCTCCAGGTTAGAGATGTCTTGACAGACTTTCATATTTAGCAATGTATTGATTTTTTTCCTATCTATTATAGTTTTAGCTGATAAAGGCCAAAAACATTTAAAAGAATAGACTTGACATGCACAAATATGGAATATCGTGTACTGAAGCAACATGGTTCATTATACAGTAGGACCCGCTTTTTAAATTGGTAACCTCTTGCAGACGTGTGCATCGTTACAACGATCAAAACTTTTCAGCTTGTTGCAAATGAGAAAAGTTTGACAAGAGCACTACTAATTTAAAAAGAGCATTGGATGTTTTTTTCACCTCAGTTGTTAATTACACAACAAAAGTAACAAGAACACTTCTAACATGATCTAACGGAGCTCGATCCCTGCAGGGAACTAGAGGAGATTACTGCGGTGACTGTTGGTTTCTTTAAAGGTGAAATGTGTGTAATGGCGTCTTTTGCTTTCATCATTATTATGCGCAGGACAATCATTCCTCAGTCGATGTGATCGTATCTGTTAATCAACATGACAGTTCAGTATTGTGGTCCTGTGGTTTGAAAAGCTGAGATGACAGCCACAGTTTAATTAGATTATACAGATGACTCATGAAGAGAGTCTCATGTGAGGGAATTGGTTTTAGAAATGAAGATGGATGGAGAGGCATCCTCCGCTGCTGCTAACAAAGTCATCATCCTGTTTCGTCTGAGGGATTTTGAGCCCCACTGGTGGGGTCGCATCTAGACGTGATGATGTCAGCCCGGATGCCACTTTGGAAGCGGCAGAGCAGGCTGTACTGGGTCAATAAACATCGGCGGTAAACTCCAGCTTCCAGTCAGGAGTTTCCGGTGTTCTCCTCAACACAGCGGTTTGCTGCGGAGGCAACATTAAGAATGGGGATGGTATGTGAATAGATAGGCCGTTAAGAGAGCAGGCACCATGGTGGGCATGGAATTTGCACAAATTTGCAATAAACCGTTGTCCATCACAGGCAACAACCAGCATCCCCAGCACGGTGTATCATTAACAGACTGCAGCTGCTGTCCTGCACCACTGAGATACTGAGGAGATCTTTTGTCCTCTGGACCACATAGCCCACATCACAGAAGGGGAAAGGAGACAGAGACAATGACTTGTTGCCATGACTCTCTACAAACCAGCACCAAGTCTCTTGATGCTGGTTGCAGTAGCAATTTTTTCTTAATCTGGTTTTGTGTAAAATCTTATGACAGTTTCTATATAGATATTGCTCCATAGAGGAACATTTCTCTATCTGTATGATCTATATCTATCCAGATGATGATCTATATGATTGCTTCTTGTATTATTTGTCTGTATGGTAGCAACCCTTCAGACTACCTGCACCTTAACTTACCTCACCTAGTAAGCATTGCACACATCCTCTAACAGGGACAGGTCTTGTTAGTGATAAACTTAGACTGTCACTTCAATATTGTAGTTTCTCACTTTTTTGTTTGGTTTCATCCATCTACCTACCTACGTATCTATCCATCTATCAGCATGTCTGTCTGCCATCATGTAAAAAAAGAGTACCCCATAATTCAGTTGCTTGTTGCTCCACCTTTAGTATCATTAACTCAAAGTAATCATTTCCTGTGTAACTATCAGTTTCTCACATGGTTGTGGAAGAGTGTTGACCCACTCTTCTTTACAATGTTGCTTCAGTTTGTTGAGGTTTGAGAGCATTTATTTATGCACAGCTCTCTTAAGGTCCTGCTTCACCATTTCAGTTAACTGGACCATTGCAAAACCTTATTTTTGCTGTGCTTGGAATCATTGTCCTGTTGCACTTTCCCTAAACTTTAGCCAGGCTTTATCTGTCAGACAGATGGCTCAGAATGCTCTGACTCTAGAATACTTTGGTATACAGAAGAGTTCATGGTGGACTCAGTGACTCCAAGGTGCACAAAATAAGCCCAAATCATCATCCCTTCACGACCTTGCTGGACAGTTAGTATTACGTATTTGCTGTTATGCTTTGTTTAGTTATCTTCACAAATAGAATGTTCCATCCGGAGGGCATTGTTCCAGAGGTCTTGTGGTTTGTTTGGTGGTTTGTACAAAGTTTGTGCAACTTTGTGAACCTAAGCCATGCTTCCATGTTCATTTTAGAAAAGAGAGGCCTTCTCCTTGAAACTCTTCCAAACAAGCCATAATTGTTCAGTTTTTTTTTTCCAAAGTATTCTCGAGCATTGCACAGTCTGACCAAACTGCTTTCACAGAGCTGCTCACACAGGCTGGTAATTTGGCTAGCAGCACCCAGTTGCTTCTTATACTCTTCTTATACCCTGCGGAATCAGCAATGCTGTACTGTGAAAACTTTATTACATGACTGTATCTATTCATTTCTTAACTTTCCACGTGTGGCATCAATAGATCAAAATATAAATTTGTCCCCAACTTTGTTTCATGACCAAATCTCGTGACCAGCCTCTGCTGTACTTTGTCATGACATAAAGTAGGGCTGTGCGATATGACCAAAATCTCAAGAACGATATAAATCACAAAAATGTAACATTTTCTGTAAATTCTGTGAATCTCGGGCAGCTCGACTTGCGGGAAGTCTTTCCAGCTGGAGTCGAGTGTTTTAACCGATGCATGAAACGAGACATTTTTAGACATAAGTTGTAAGGGCCGCCGTTTTCTTTGTGAGTATTTATTACACGGCGTGCTGCGGGGAAAAGCCTATTCTAACGTTTGAGTCTAAGGTTTATTTTTTAGCACCTGGCGGCTCTTTTTTAATTCTCATCCGTAATTAATCTGCTCTTTCACGTGACTCAGTTTATTTTGAAAAGTCTCAACAGGATCTTGAGCTTTATTGTGAAAGGTTTGTGTGGAACATAAACAAGCGGACACGCGATGCTGTTACCGTCGTTGTTGCTAACGACAATTCATAAAAACAGGCACTTGTCCGTCTGTAGTGTGGTTACATTAAATATAAGAGAAAGAGAGAACTTTAAGAAATTAATATAGCCACTACAGTGACCATCAAAACGATGAAAAAATATTGCCGTAAACAGTTTATTTTGCGACACCACGAAACAAACGATAGCGTAAAATGAAACGATAGACGTTTTTATGTCGTTATCCAATCTATATCGTTATATGAACAGCCCTAGCATAAAGTATAATTTACAGACATATTTTATACACAAATAATAAAAGGTTGTTGCTGAGGGACACCATGAATTTTCCATACGTCCCACACTCAGATGGATGTTTTATATTAGTTTTTGCCTCATTTATAGGGATCTAAGAAAAAGCCGGATGCCTTTCCAACATCGGTTGACAGTTATATTTGGTAGTGCACAGTGAAGATTCTCATAGAGCTGCTCATACAGACACAAGCTTTAGGTTTTGAGATGTTTGTGTAGGAGTATGTGTTTGTGACATCTAGCAATAACATACAGTCTTCACATCATGAGAATTTAAAAAAAAATGTTGTCTTGTTGTTGTTGGTGGATTTTACAGCGGCTCGTGTGTGGTTACCTGCATGTTTCATCTCCATCACGTGGACTCAATGCTCGCTGTGCATGTGTTTCTCTCTGAGTCATCAGACCAGTTGGTGTACCCACATGCCAAGCTGGCTTGTCGTTGGCACCCAGCACTCCCCCACACTGACGGCATTTATTTAACAGGAACAGTGCTCTCCTTCACTTTACGTCACATCTCTGCTCTTCTCCAATTTCAGCTTCACATTGACCTCGCCGCAAAAAGCCAAACGTATAAATCATAACCAGGCGACAGAGCAATGTGAAGTCAAGAACCAGTAATAGATGGAAACATAAAGAGAAGTCATCCTTCCTTTAGTCAACAGTCTGCAGTTGATGTTTAGCTGCTTTCTGATGTGTTTCCTGGCAGGCAGCCCGATCTCTCTACGACTCTCCGCACTGCAAACTGCTCCATAAAACACAAGAACAACTCATCTTACTTTACTTCTCTAAGAATTGAACAATACAGTATGTTTCACATGAAATCCAGGTAACAACTGAGACTTTAGCAGTTCACCTTAGGGCAGGGCTGCCCAATCCCGGTCCTCGAGAGCTACTATCCTGCAGCTTTTAGATGCATCCCTACTCCAACACAGCTGAATCAAATGGTTTGATTACCTCTTCAGCATGCCATCATGTTTGGCAAAGGCCTGATAACAAGCCATTCATTTTTGTAACATTTTTGACTAAGGATCTGTGATACACCTGTTAGACAAGTTATTTGCTGGCTAACAGAGAGTTCACACAGTATTTAGGTTCACTTTCAATGTTTTTCTCTCAAATGTGAGGTTGGAGGCTCAGTTTTCTCACATGCCTTTTGGTGGGAACTGAAGAAAAGTATGGAGGTGATTAAGCATATAATGTATTGTTTAGACTAGAGACAATTGTCTTTTTTTTTAAAATGTGTTGAGTCAAGACTTGAATAGTTTCTACTGCCAACAAAACACTAGTGAGGAGCTCATGTTTGTTTTTTTCTTTACACTCCTACAAGCAGGTGCTTGACTGACTTACAGTTTTCTGTGTCCTTTTGAAATTATTCATTTGAATTTCTTCATCTCAACCTGTAGTAATTGCTGATAATATTTAATGAACTAATGAACATTTATTTAAATAGCACTTTTCGCATACATAAAAGTCACAAAGGGCTGAACAACAGTTACAACACAATATCAAAAGTGACCCATGTTAAAACAGAGTAAAAATAATTAAAAACATAGATTAAAAAAAAAAAAAGAATGCAAGCAGAAGGAAAAGGGTTTTTTTAAGACTCCAAAGACTCAGCTGATCTGAGCTGGAATGGTAGACTGATCTGGAGCCTTAGTGCTAGGCTCTTCCTTAGCTTTAGTCTTATACAAGGGATAACCAAAAGACCTTAGACAGTGAGCAACAGTGCATTTCACAAGAAGCTGAGATAAGTAGTCCGGAGCATGTCCATTTACTGCTCTGCATGATGCAAGTGTGAGAATTTAAAAATGAATTCCAAAATCAACTGGGAGCCAATGTAAAGAGAATAAAATCAGTCTTATGCAAGCTTGCTTGCTGAAGTGTGTAGGAGTCTGGCACCAGCATTTTGTATCGCTTAGAAGTGTGACAGAGATGATTTGTCTAAGCCAGTATAAAAGGCATTACAATAACTCAGGTGTAATCATACTAACGCATGAGCATTTTTCTCTAGTTCAGAGGAGAAGACTACAGCTCACAACTGAAAATGGCCTCAGTTTTGTCACAGTTTAAAACAAGGCAATTATTGGAGAGCCAATCACTAATCCGGGATGAACAATCAGGGTGGACAGTCAATCCAGCTGGTGGGACATGACCAGCTGAATGTCATCAGCATGGAAATGATAAGAAATGCCAGAAAAAGACTGAATGATGAAAGAGAACAACAGGGGACCCAGGAATGAACCTTGTGGAACCCAAAGGTTAAACAAGCAGTGTAGCAGGAGAAGTTTCTCACCCTAGAAGAAGAAGTCCTTTCAGATAAATAGGAGGAAAATCAGTCTAGTGCTGATCCAGCCAAAACTTTTAGCCTATTAAGTAAAATATTGTGGTCAACGGTATCAAAGGCCGCACTGAGGTCAAGCAAAATGAGCACAGAACAATTCCCTGCATCAGATCCCATTACAAGATGATCACAGAGACTGAAAAGAGCAGTTTCAGTGGAGTGTCAGCCCCTCAAACAGTCCTAAAATAATGAATAATGACCTCAGTGTATCTCCATTCCTTATACTTTCAAATTAATGTCTAAAAGGGTCCCTGCTCTTATACCAGAAGTATCACACCTGCGATACTGTCACCTGTGTTCGAGTATTCATTTTATCCATTTTTCTCATCACCTATTCAGGTCTTAATGTTCCTGTCTGCTTCTGCCTTCATCGGACTGTTAAATCATAAGAATTAAACACATTATAATGGTAGCACTTGAGTAATTAGTAGGTAATGCATGCCAGAGTGATCCAGATGGCTGAAGCTGAGGAGCATAGTAATGAAAAGGAAAATCTGCACAAATGACACTTGGGATTTTTTTTATTTTAGTTTATTATTTTTAACAGGCTGAAGCAGTTTGCATCCACTTAAAGTGACAAAGTTTTCTAGCCAGCTTTAGAGCTCAATTTGCCGTGAGGTCGTTGCTCTGCCATCACAGTTTACTGAGAGACATTTCCTCAAGGCTAGCACCATGTGATTGCTCTGTAGGGACACTCAGCCCAATCTCTTTTTCAAATACATACTTTATCTCTTCTAGAAGATGGTTTACAGTCTGTCTGAGCTACAGTGTTGCAAATCAAATATGTTTATACCCAATCTGAACAGCCAATACAACATCCTGGGTACCTGTTTAAAATAGGGGAAAACAGTCTATACTTTCAGGCAGCATCTCTATGTTGTTGCTCATGAACAGCGCCAATAGTTGTACAACAAAAAAAAAAAGGGAAAGCACAAACCTTGAGACCTCGCTCTCCCTCACAGTGCTTTCAATCATGCCACAAAATTGCTGTTAACATCAGGTTGTCAGTTTCAGGAAGTTGCTGAACAGTCAAACACAGACACCCCTAATAGGACATCAGAAATATGTCGAGGTAGGAGTGATTTCCAGAATCACCATCTGACAAGCAGTTCACACAAAGAAGAAGAAGAAGCCTTTTTCTGTGTTCTTTTGTCGAATGCTGTGGGCATGACCAGCGGTATATGGACAACCTGTGTTTTTGGCCTTGCTTCTACAGGATTCAATCTTTCAGCATGACAATTCCCTTGTGTACAAACCTGGAGCTATTAACAAGTTGTTTTTGAGCATGATGTCTGGCCTTCACGCAGCCCTCACCTCAGCCTAACCCATTACCTTTGAGGTGAACTACCAGAGAAACTTTGGCAGCCAATATCGCACCAATTCTCCTGCGGTTGATCGAAAGTAACCTTGTGCAGGCAGGGCCGAAAACCTGAAACCAGAAGTCTGGATGATTGTAGTAGCTTGTTTAATGCTATCCAAGTCTCACAGCTGTGGAAATTCACTATCCTCTTTCAAATGTGCTTATTAAAACTCATTATTTGATGGAATTTTCTAAACTACTTCTCACCTTCTTAGATTGTTTTTGAAAGTAGCTATTACTATTAATTATGGGTGTATCTGTTTATAAACAAATACACTGGGGCATATGTGGAAAGCATGTGGAGCTGCACAAACACAGTATTTGAAACATATTTTGGAAAAATATGAACATAAATAAAACCTAAAGACCTTTATTTCTCACTTTCTTCCAGGTTGAAGAGGAGGAAGAAATCGGATACGCCGAAGGAAACACAGAAAGTGAGTTGAGGAAATAACTGCTATTTGATTTTCAGTTTAAAAAGGAGCAAAGTAACACTCTTCCTACTTTTCCACCATAGTCCCTTTTGCCTGCAGTCGACTCAGTCTAGCATTTCATCACAAAATGTTTCATCTCAGTAAATGCCAAGTGTCATGTAACCATTTTTCACCACAATGAACCGCTCCCTGCAGCCGTGTATGTGTGTGTGTGTGTGTGTGTGTGTGTGTCAGCACTGTTCTGCATCAACAGTATTGATTGTGTAATACGAGGGGAGGCTCATCTGTTGATTCACTGTCGCCACTTAGACCTGATGTTTATCTCATTATCCAACAGTACAAACTGTTTTCATTATTATGTTACTGGTATGATTCTTGCTACCAACCCAGCCATGGGGAAACCGTGTGCCAGTGTACTCATGATAAATGAGGAGGGTTGCGTCAGGATGGGAATCTTTGCCAAATCAAGCATGCAGCTCATCAGGAATGTGACTTCTGTAACGGATCATTCGGGCACTGGGTTAAGGACGACCACCCCCTGTGCTGTTTTCAAACAGGGTGGAACTGCTGGCCAAAGGCAAAGGGGGGGGGGGGGCTTTTCAGATACAGCAAGAGGAAAGGACAGGAAGGAATAAGAGGAGGTTGATGATGTCATTGCAATTGCCAAAATCATAAAGTTGATCAACTGTGCAAAAGCAGTGTGTCTGAGCACACCTGTATTTACTGCGTGATAAAGTTAGAAGGTTACAGCTTCTGTTTCATGTAAACAAACTGCCGCTGTTTACAAAATGTTTTTCCTCGGAAAACTAAACAGGAAATATTAAAACGCACAAGTCAAATGCTTATCGCTTTAGCTCTGTGCACAAGTATTGCTCACAAAACCTTTCCTACTTAGCATCCGGGGTAATGCATGGGGAAACTGCAAATATATGCTTAATTAAAATTCTGTGGTAGGGTGTAACAACAGAACACACACCATCAGCCAATCACAAAAGGAGGAAAAACACAGGAGACGAATCGGCCACACACAAAGGGAGTCTCACCCCTATTGCACATGCTCGATTCCTCTCCTCGTGAATTAGTCCCCTTAGGGGATGAACAGACAACAGGAGGGAGATGTCGTCAGCTAAATAAACTGTGCCATTACATGTTTTGTTATTACTGCGGCTGTATTGCATGTTTTATATTTATGGACACTTTTAATTAAGCCTAAAAAAAAGGTGTTGAGGTTTACTTGTGATGATCAAGGTCAGGTTAGGAGGACAGAAAATGGGCCTTAGAGACACAAGTATATGGGTGTGTGGTTCTGAACCACATGTTAAACTGTGATTTTATTCCCTCTGACAGGTTATTCTACAGAACAGAAGAAACCAAAGGTCATCTTCATGATGGGTAAGAGCTGACAACATGGGCACGCACGGTGATAGAGAGCAGCTGCTGATTGCTCATCAAGCTGCTAGTTAATAATTTACTCTCTCTCACACACACACACACACACACACACACACACACACACACACACACACACACACACACACACACACACACAAGTCAGACTAGGGAGGAAGTGACAGATATCTTCATCTTACTTGTGTCTGTCAGTAGAAAACAACCCATTTAAACTGATGCGTGTCTACAGTACTTAGAGTTCAACAGCGGTTTGACATTTAGCAATTTATTAGGCACACATAGCCTAAATAAGTCCTCCTTTCAGAGAAATTATGATGACGGTAAGCACGAAGTCTAACGTTACTGATTTGCATATAATTGCACTCTTGGGGCCATTTTCTCAGATTGTGAGAAGACCCAGATCCAGGACTGACAGGCAGGTTTAAATAATGAAAAGCAGGCATTAACTGGCTCCAGAAAGCACATGAAATACAAAAAAGGGGGAAAAAACAAACAAACCAAGAATCTAAAGGGGCACGAGAAGCCCAGAAAGGGAGATGCTGACACGCTGGAAACAAACAGGGGGAAAAGAAAAGTGAACAAGATTAGATATGATTGAAGAATGACACATATTTGGAAACAATCAGGAAATCAGAAGGACGACAAAGAGAAGTTAAAACACAGGAGACACACAATGGGATGAATTACCAAAATAACACTGCAAAAAAAACATGATGTAGCAGGTTCGTCTATTTTGCTGAAATTATTTTTTGTGTGGTGTTAATTACCCTCTGCGCCCTGTACGCTCTGGTGACCCACCACCAAACCGGTCATGCTAAATGATTTTACAGGCAGCATAACGTTGTCCATGCCTTCATCATCTTACAATTTAAAGTGTTTTAAGGCCCGTGTTGTCGTGATTTGGTGCTATGTAAACATTTTTTATTGTGCCGGACTCCGTGTGCTGTTCATCTGCTCTCTGCAGCATTACATGGATTTCATTTTTAAAAAGTAGTGCATGCATTATTTTTCTTTTCTACTATTTTATTTTCCATGATAGACTAGATCTAAGAGAAGTTTATATCACTTTGTCACCAAACAGAATAATTATCTGTACAAATTGGTTAAAATTAACTAGGTTAAGCTTGTCAAATGTAGGGATTCACTGTTTTTCTTTTTTAATCTGGTTTATAACCACGAGGTATATAAACCCAATATTATCCGTGTCAAAGACAATATATCTGCTGGATGCTGTTAACCATGTTTTTAATCAATTAACGGATTCAGATAATGTTAATACAAGTAAAAACGATCACATTAATCAGTGGAAATGGTGCTTATAAGTTGCCAATCTCCTCCATGTGGAACAACCAATATCTTTGTCAGTATTTTTTTATTAACTTGAATCTGCATTGTGACTCTAAAGGCAGCTCTCAGATCAATCTCGTGTGCAAATATATACGCCATCTAAGTAATATTTGTCACAAAATAGAAAAATGCATCATTGCTGTTTCCAATTTGTGCTCAGTGTTGCTTCCAGCCCCTAGAGGAAGAGGTTTTCAGTTTTTTGTGATCAATTAGTATGCCATGACAGTACAGTGAGGCACTGTGGCTCAGTCTGCTAATTGAAGACACGACAGACGTGCAGGTTAATTAGAGATCTGGGACATACAGACCCTCCATTAACCACCGTCAACCCTGCTACCGTGGAAAAACACTAAAGATACGGTCACCAAAAGGTTATTTAATCAGTAGTCTGAGTGTGTATGTGTGTGTGCGCTCTCTATCACACCCATATATCAGTGCTAAAATCCCTTTTCATGGACTCTCAGGACAAATCCAGACTGATCTGAATGAACACCAGTTTGTTGGAGGATTTGAAAAACAGACGCTGAGCCAGACCAAAAGCTTTTTCACAGCAGCAGCAGATAATTGGAGGAAAATGTCACCCACAAATGCAACAACTGTCACCTACACTCAGATGTGTCTCCCGAACAAATTTTATACCGTATAATGAGAGGTCAGCCAATCAAGATAACATTTAGGATTTCACTCCATTTATAACAATCTGCGACTGTGCTGTCAGGAAAATAAAATAGAAAGTCTAATTTATTAAAACAGAAGTTAACGTATTTAAAAACAGAATAAAAAAGGGAAAATTTGAAAACTGAGTAATTGGGTTTTTTGTTTGTTTTTTTGTATTTTTGCCATTTTAATTTGATGCCAGCAGCATATCTCAAACAAAAGCTGGAGTAGGAACAGCAAAAGACTAAATAGGTTAATAAGTAACATTATTGCAGATGAAATGAGCATCCGTCATTACTCTGTGACAGACTGCATGGACACACTATAAAGCCAGTAAGACATCAGGGATATCAATCTATCCAGTTAGAAAACAGAAACGACTGCCTGTCTTGGTGCAAGTCAACATGATAACAAGTTAAACAACAAGGCAACCCCCAAAAGTGAATGGTTTTGCAGAGCAATGTCAACAGGACATTGCAATGTGATTGATTGTGATGCCCTTATGACTGATTTTTCTCTAGTTTTCCTTTATGATCATTGTCACTTCTTGGATGTGACTGTTGAGACAGTGGATGGTATCCTGGAGGATCTTTTCACAGACCCGGATCAGCGGATCAGTGAGCTCCTGAGAGCTCACATAATTCAATTATGTTATATTTTTAGTACCAAATCACAGTCTTTACCTGTGAGGTAACAATCAAACGGCCCTCTTTGAGCAAGCACTTGGCGACAGTGCTTGCTAACAGGAAGAAACCTCAGGGAGGGGTCGGGGGCAGAGGAGAGTCTGTGGCACTATTTGGCAGCGTCCCTTGCACCAATGCTTGACATCCCAGAGGTTGTCTGTATACTTCATGTCTACAGAACTTGAGGGACAGTTAATGGCGTCTATGCCTTGATCATCTAAAGAGGAGCACACTAGCAAAAAGAAGAGAAAAAGCATCTGATGTGCTATAAACACAGTTCAGAAGCATCTGTCACAAATTCGTGAAGGCATCATTAATGCTGAACGATATATACAGTTTTTAGTTTACTGCCATTCAGACAGTGTCTGTTTTGCATCCTTCTTATTTCTATTATTTGCTTCTCTTTATTAGCACATTGCTGAACCACATTCTGCAAGTATTTCACAGCATTGGCCCTTACAGAAGCCTATGACATGTCGACTCCTTTCCCCATTTTCATGATCATCACAAGTTCAAAATGAGCAAGTTTTTTATAAGAAAGAAAAAGATCTTTGAAATGCTGTTTTTTTTAGGTCTAGAGTTCATTTTTAAAGAATTCTAGAATTTAAATCATTTGCAAATCACTGCCTTCTGTTTGTATTTACATTTTACACAGCCTCACAACTTTCTTCTGGCTGGCAGCTGTTGAATAAAACCTTCACCGTTCTTGTCTGATCGCTCTTATATCTTTTACCACCCACTGTTCTGCCGGCAGGTTGCTCATAGTGTTGTGTCAAGCAAAGTAGCAGGAGCTCTGTGAACCCTTATGAATATGAGCACGTCATGTATGTATGAAAGGAAGCTGACATGTTTCATTTTTTGTTTGTTTTTTACTTTCTTTTTTTTAAAAAGAACACGCTGATATGAAAATAAAACAGCACTGTCTGCGAGGGAAATCGTCCGTCAACCTTTCCAGGAGACTTTTCTGCAATACAGAAACTCAGATTTATTTTTCCAGTTGTTTCTGGACCACATCAGTAAGATGTGGGCTGGAAAAATGAGCTGAAAAATGCTGAATTACTCTGTAAGCATCAGAGCATCAGTACAAGTGATCACTTTCATTTGTTAGATTCATTGTTACTTACTGTGGGTTTGAAAGCCTCGTCTTTATTCCTCTCTCAGTTCATGGAAATTTAAAGCTTACTTCATTGTGGAGAGTGATGTCAGTGTTCCAGCAGGTTCCAGTTCATGGCAGGCTTGAGCCTTAGTGACAGGGTGACAGTTTGGGTCTTCTTCCACACCTTGATAGAATAACGTTGTTGGAACTGATCCCTGAATCTGCAGTCTTTTTAGAAGCGGCTCTGCTGAGTTGGACAGTTGTAATCTCCTTGCAACTGAAATTAGTTCCTCTAATTTGCAACTGCAAACAGTTGCCAAATGAAAAGAAATTTAGTGCAATCATTGGGAAACCAGCATCACCACCAAACACCATCCTATTTTTTATCTAGTGTGACTGGCAGTCAGTGAGTTAATAAACTATATAAATAAAAATAAAGTATATTTTCATAAAACCACTAAGCCTCTTAACAAACTGCTCTTTGTTAAGAGGCTTAGGGCAGCAGTCCCCAACCCCCGGGCCTCGTCGTTTGGTACCGGGCCGTGAGAGTTGAGGCTCAGGTATGAAATGTGTGGTTTTCAGGGTTTTTATCGGTTTTCAGCGTTATTTTGTTATCGTTTTTATCGTTAACTCGGTTTTCCTGGGTCTTTTCATGTGTGTTATGAATAAATCTTCTTTTTTTCGGTACCGGTACTAGTTTTATTTTGTTGTATTTATCCACGACACCTTAAAGGCCGGTCCGTGAAAATATTGTCGGGCATAAACCGGTCCGTGGTGCAAAAAAGGTTGGGGACCGCTGGCTTAGGGGCATTCAATTAATTAACCTAAACGGAAAACCATCAAGCTTAAGATGCTTATATGACTTTAAAATGGTCTGTAATGTTTTTTTTAATTATTTTCTGTCATTAAATGCTGCTACAGTCATGGATGCTCATATTTAACATGGTCAAATCATGCAAAGCTACCACAGAGAAGAGAAGAAGAAAATCATAGAGCTGCATATTACTTTAATTGGTCCCCATAATGTTTTGTCATTAATAATATTAACCGATTTATTCTGCTGTATTTTCAGCAGTTGTAGGTTTTTAAAGAGTGCTTTCAAACACCCAAGTTGTCCAGCACTTCCCTTCAAGAAACAACTGCAGGGACGAAAGGTTTTCTTTCCTGCCCCGTCAGATGTCATTCCAACTTTGAAAATACTGACTCAAGACTGCGTGACGCAGCTTGATGACTCCTCAGTTCTACATGAAAGTGTTGTAGCCTTTCACCATCCCTGTCTCCTCCTTTTATCATCCAGCTTCAATGAAGCTGCTGCTGCTTCAGGGGAGATACAGGTTATCTCTCAGACTTATTAGGGGCTAAAAAAAAAGGCTATCTCCCTATTCTCAGAAATCATGATGACAGCACCAGAGTGTCTTTACAGTGAGCATATCAAGCTTTTCCTTAATTTCACTCACATTCTGTGCTGCAGTGTTGGATGCTCATTTGACAATAGATAAAATCTTAAATATAGAGGTTAGTGTATGTACAGGTAAACCCATTGGGCCAAAAGCTAACAGTGCTGGGCGGTTTCTGTTTTTTTCCCATATGAAGTCACTTCAAGAGGCAGCCAAGTTTTCTTAAAGAGACGGTACACCAAAAGGGGATCAGAGGGAGTCGAGGAATAACAATATAGAGCTGGAAGTTAAGAAATTATGTGTAATTTAAGAAATAAGATGGGGGAAAATTGTAATTACACCAATTCCAATATCTGCCATTTGCTGGACATATTTATGCTTCACATCTCATGTTTCCTTTGTTCTAAATTAGTTATATAATAGTATAATACTAGTGTTATTAATTAGCTAAATTAGCTAAATATACAGTGCTGTGCATAAGTCTAGAGCCGCTCCACATTTCTTCATAATTTTCTTCCAAGGAGCCACAGTTTCATAAAATCACTGAAGAAGTGAATCATCCTACCTAACTGAAGGGATGAACAAGTGCTGAAAAATTACAAAGATAACAGTTTGACAGGCATAAAATAGTATTTTTGCACCAACCAGGTGATTCCCAAAGAGCTTTTACCTGAAAACTTGGCATAACTCAGCACAGTGTGCCGTGGATCTTTAAAAAAATAAATAAATAAAAATAATCGGAGGAAACTCGACAAGTCCAGGAAATAAGAACCGATGGCAGGCCTAAAAAGAACTGACAGCAGATTAACAGAATCTGAAAGTCATGTCCTTCAGATTTTTTTTTAAAAGACACAGAACCTGAGAGATTTATCTGATCCTTAAGTTGATCCATCTAAGGTTCACTGAAGCCTCAAAGATATGGTCTTGGTGGGAGCATGGCTTTCAAGAAGCCATTCTTAAGTGAAACAAAGAGAAAAGACTGAGATGTGTCAGATGACACAAGAACTGGACTGAAAAATCAGTGGCAACAGGTGTGATGGAGTGATGATTCATTGGTTGAAGTGCTCATCAGTATGTACAGAGGAGAGAGAGGTACAGCAGTGGGTGTCTACAGCCATCTGTAAAACAACGTGGAGGCTCTGTCATGGTTTGGGGCTCCATTTCAGCCAGTGGCGTTGGTGATGTTATCAAAAGTGATGGAATTATGAATGTAGAAAAGCATTGTCAGATTTTGATCCAACATGCAATGTCATCTGTTAAGAGTCTGTGTGGAAAACATGGGTGTCCTTTTCTATGAGTACATATCAGGTCAGGTTTGAACTTTTGGTCTTCTGTATAATTCGGCCTTTTGTTTATATTGATGCTAAACCTGTCCACCTGCACATGCTGCTAAGAATTAAACATTAATGAAGGCACTTACATTTTGTTAATTAAAAGTCAGAAGAGGAGACTCTTTTTCCTCTCTCTCTTTGACAACAGGATTGAATAAAAACTATCATCAAACTTGGCCGACAGGTAAAAGAATCCAATAAATTTGGGTACAGATACACCTTCTGTAAGTTAGCAAAATCTCCAAGCTGCCTTCAAGTTTAATGTGGATTTGCCTCACCAACTGCCTTGCATGGTAACTTGTGACTTAAAAATCCTTCTTGTGACAAATGGTTCATCTGATCACCTGCCAAGTATTTTTGGAAGTGGGTCCCTTTAAAATACAAATTTTTCTTGTATAGATGGTAAGAATCTGCCAGCTACATGCTACATACATCGCTGCACTACTCACCCCCCCAACTTTCAAAGCTCCTCAGTTTGCAGCTTGACTTTTTTCCTCTTTGGTGCTCTTTAAATTCTATAGATCATTCCTGTGAGCGCTAAGTTAGATGGTGAGACCCAATGATCTGTCAAGAATATTTGAAAAAGTGCCTGGCATTTTGGCGAACAATTTCTAAGAACTACTTTCCAGATGGTTCGGTGTAACAAACCATCTGCTGCATCGGGTTACCCATCCAAAAGTGTTCTGCAGAAGTGCTACAGGGGGGAAAAAGCAGTGAAATACTAATGTGAGCTTTTACTTAAGCCATTTTCCCTCCATTTCTATCTTTTTGTCTTATTCCACCATGCTCTCTGACTTCCATCTCTCTCTCTTTTTATTTCCCCTCTCTGCGGAAAATTATTATTTGCCCTTGTAATCAGACTTGCATTTAAAAAGTGAAAAACCTGCTGGTAGTGTGTGATGCAACAGTGGTAATTTTGCACTTAGTGGGGCTGGCTGGAAACGAGTGTTATGGTGTTAGAGGATGCCATTAACAAGCAGAAACCACCCTGCTGAAGCTAATGAAGAAATTTCTAATGATAACTTTTTTTTTTCCCCTTAAGGATTTACGGGCTTAATAAGAGAATCAGCTGATTAAACAGTCAGTCAGGTAATCAGCAAGGCACAGAAGATTAATTGATAACATACACTACCAGTCAAAAGTTTAGACACCTTCTCATTTAATGGTGTCTATTTTCATGGCATTGTAGATCCTCACTAAAGGCATCAAAACTATGAATGAACACTTATGGAATTATGTGATAAACAAAAAAGTGTGAAATAACTCAAAACATGTTTATATTTTAGATTCTTAAAAAATAGCCACCCTTTGTTTTGATTACCACTTTGCACCTCTTGGCATTCTCTCGATGAGCTTCATGAGGCCGTCACCTGAAATGGTTTTCCAACAGATGCTGAGCACTTGTTGGTCCTTTTGCCTTCACTCTGTGGTCCATCTCATCCCAAACCATCTCGACTGGGTTTAGGTCAGGTGACTGTGGAGGCCAGGCCATCTGGTGCAGCACTCCGTCACTCTCCTTCTTAGTCAAATAGCCCTTACAACATTCTTTGTGGTTTTTTGGCCCAAACAAATTTCTTCTCCTTGTTGCTTTTCCTTAGCTGTGGTTTCTTAGCAGCTGTTTGACCATAAAGGCCTGATTCGCGCAGTCTCCTCTGAACAGTTCATGTAGACACGTGTCTGCTACTGGAACTCTGTGTCGCATTTATCTGAGCTCTAATCTGAGGTGCTGTTAAATTGATTTCTGAGGCGACTTGGATGAATTTATCCTCAGCAGCAGAGGTGACTCTTGGTCTTCCTTTCCTGGGGCGGTCCTCTTGTGAGCCAGTTTTGTCGTAGCGTTTGATGGTTTTTGCGACTGCAATTGGGGACACATTTAAAGTTTTGACAATTTTCCGGACTGACTGACCTCCAGTTCCTAAAGTAATAATGGAGATGTCATTTCTCTTACAACATCATGAAGCTCACTGAGAGAAGGCCAAGGTTTGCAGCACTTCCAACAAAGCAAAGAGTGGCTACTTTGAGGAACTATAATACATATTTTTTGAGTCATTTATTTATTTTTTCTTTGCTACATATTTCCATATATATATTCCTTCATATATTTGATGTCTTCAGTATCTACAATGTAGTAAAAATAAAGAAAAACCACTAAATGAGAAGGTGTGTCCAAACGTTTGACTGGTAGTGCATGTAATTTAACACATACAGAATATAAATTCCAGAGGATTGTGTTGGTTTGTCATCTTTGCTCATTGTGAAACACAATGTGTAGATTTTTGTCGAATGATTAAAATGATGCAAGAACATTTTTCATTCTCAGTAATCATCACCAGATAACAGATAAATCATGTCAACATTTTGAGGAAAAAATCTCCCCTCCCAGTCCATTTTTCATGTAAACTGATAAAGTTTCTTAACATTACCTATTAATGCTTTAAGGAAACATTATTTAGCAGGGCTGTATCTGTCTTTGCCTTGTTTTGTGCTCATCGTTTTCATCTCTGTCTGCTTCCATCTCTGTCTCTCTAATTTATTCCATCTGTCACTTTGGCTCTTACCGCGGACGCCGCTGTGACAGTGCTGTTCACACATGGTAGGATGGTTTGGGCATCTCAGATCTCAGCCTCTACCAAACTGAGCGTTAGCAGAGAAACCAGAAGCAGAATTCAAACATGCCAAAGCTGCAAATTCATTCTTTACTCATGTTTTTTATGTTTCTGTTTAGGTTTAGATTATATGGATAAAAAAAAAATGTGTGAATCTTTATGATTCTCCTGTGTTCTATCAAATCCACACCACATTATGTTATCACACTCATTTCCTGCTGCCCATTTTTAATGCTGGCCTAAGCCATAGCTTTGCATGATTCAGTTCAAAGTAATCCTCTCGACCAAGCTGTTTCAGCTCCATTTAAGCCAACTTTATTTTGATTGGCTGCTTTAAACAGCAGCTGTGCTCGCACCCAGAACTCTGCGCCTAAGATGACCATACAGGCCAACTAGCCAACAACTGGAGACATGTCAGATATGATTTTTTTAAAAATGCTTTCTCACTGCTCCCAATATGACACTCAGTGCACCCCATACATTCTTAAAAACTCGTTCTGAGAATGGACAAAAGAATGACCCTAGGAGGACACTATGCAGCATCTCATGCTCACAAACACCTTAATTTAAGGATTTCCACCCCTGCTACTTATTTCCTCACAAAGCTCAGTAACCAGGATCCTGGAAACATTAATATAACATCATCTACACTGTGAAAAGTTATATTTGTGTCTAAATATACTCGCCGTTTGGATGAGGCGGCAGCCTGTGAGGCTACAGGTTTGATAAAATTGCTTTTTTTTTAATCAAATTTGTAATTAGTTGAACAAGTGACATTTTTTCTTAAAATCATGCATCAGTTTGTTTGTTTTTAAACTAATAATTCTATATATTACTCCTTCTCAAAGCTCAGGAAATAATCCAGCCTCAAAGGCTGGTTTCGAATATATCTGAGGACATTTTCATTTATGCAAGCTGTTTGCACCCTAAAAGCATGGAAATGTTTAACATGGCTGCAGTGCACACTGTGACACCTACTGAGAAAATGAAGTAAAAGTAAGAAGGAAAGTAAAACACTTCCCAAAGCTGTGACCTTTAAACTGGGTTCATCTAGATGATGTTCTCAGTGATGAAACCGTCTTCACACTCACACAGTTCGCAGGGGTTTGACTTGCAAGACGAACTAACTAGAAGAGCCACTAACAAGCTTCTCAAGGATTTCTGGGTCATTATTTTACATCCTGGTGGAGGTGTCTGTGCAGCGTATGGAGCCTGGCTAAATAAACGAAGGCGGTGTTTATGTTCTGAATGAATCCCTAGCCCTTCCTCCTTGATTTCTTCTCTCTGATTTCAGTCGTTCCCCACCGTGCGAGCCTCACCTCGCTCATATCTGTCCGTGCTCCGTAAGGAAATGGTGATGAGCGCACTTGTTTTTGAATTCAACTCGAGTTGAATAATGATGAATATGAAGCGCATCCTGAGTTTTATTACTAGGCTCAAGGCTAGCGCTGATAAATGACTGCTTCACACAGTTTCACAGCCACGTTATACAATTATACTTGCAACAACACCTGCGAGCATCACAGCAAGCTATCAAACACAGAAAGTGCCGGTATATATTCTGACCGTAAGAAGTGAAAGCAGCTAAAATGTAATTACTTAATGAAAGCTGGTTGGTTAGAAAAAAAGGTTTAATTCCCACTTTGATTTATCTTTCTCTGAATATGATGCTTTGTATGTTCATTCTGCCTTTTTAAGCCCTCCACATTACTCTTTACTTTTTTAAAAGTATGCAGTGCTTTCCTTATTTACTCCTTGTGGAAAGTAATTGTTATATTACCTCTGCATCACTCTGCAAATTGCAAACTTATTTCTGCACAAACCCCTGTCTTAATGAGGACGGCATACAGATGATCTTTCTTTTATTATGCAGCTTAAATGTTATTGCGATGCTAACAGCAAAGTCAGTGAAAAACCACTCCTAGAAGACTTCACAGAAAAATGCAGAAACAATTTTACCTTCCATTTTCCTTCTTAATAAATGTAATTTAATTGATTATTTTTTGTTTTATCTGTTTTTTATCTGTTTCTCTTTGTTCTTTAACTGTACCTTCTTTCGGACACACAAACACTCATCGTCCATTTCCTATCATCTCCCTCCTTTATATTCTTCTGTCATCTTTCAATTTCCTCCTCGTCATCCTCTTCTCACAGGAGGTTAGTCTCAGTGATCACTTGACCGTGACGATATGGCCTTATTTCTGCTTGTTTCTCTGTGTTTCTGTCTCAGGTGGTCCAGGCTCAGGTAAGGCTCTGCAGTGTGAGCGGATGGAGGAGAGGTTCGGCCTGCGTCGCGTCACGCTGGGTGACCTGCTCTGCAGCGAGCTGCAGTCTAACAACGATAGGGGGCGCTACCTGCGGGACGCACTTGAGAGAGGAGAACAGTTGCCTGAGGTCAGTGTGGCAGTCCAGAGTAAAACAAGCAAATAATGAGGGGATTACTGAAGCTCACAAAGCCTAGAATTATAAACTGATTTGACTTTACATTGTTTTCATTTGTAAAAATCACATTTTGCATTATTAGCACAATAAATACTCCATAACTTGTGTGATTGAAAAATTGGACATATAAAAAAAGGGATTAACCATAACCGTTTAGGATGAGGGTAAAATTAGATTCAACTCATCTCCAGTGCAAGTAAAAGAAAGTATTTGTCCGCTTCCTGGATTCAAAACGTTTTGAATGCGATAACTCAAGATTAAGGTGACGTACGAGCTTTAAATTGATATCATAGGTGCATCTACTAACAGTCTTGGATGAGTTTGAACCTCAGTGCTCTTGACCTCACATGTGTGTTTGATAGAGGCTGAGGGGAAGCATGGGCGGTTGCCAGTGTTTTTGCATAACTGTCACACTTACATTTTTCAGATCATCAAGCAGTTTTTAATATTAGACAAAAATAACCTGAGTAAATAGAAAAAGCAGTTTTTAAATGATGATTTTATTTATTCAGAAAGATTGAAAAAATAATTTTGACTCACCTAAATAAACCTAATTGGTTGTGCCACCGTTGGCAGCAAAAACTGCAATCAGTTATTAACTGCCAATGCATCTCTCACATCAGTGTGGAGAAATTTTAGCCCACTTTTCTTTGGAGAATTGTTTCAATGTTTTCAACCAAAATCGTCCTGGTAAGGTCGTGCAAAAGCATCGCAATTGGATTTGTCCTGACTTTGGCTAGGCCACTCCAGAAACTTGATTTTGTCTAATTTCTTTGAGTCATTCAGAGGTGGACTTATTGTGAATTTTCTCTTACTGCATAACCCAAGTGCGTTTGTGCTTCAGGCCATGAACTGGTGGTCAAACATTGTTCTTCAGGATTATCTGGTAGAGGACAGAATTCATGGTTTCATCAATTACAGCAAGTCGTCCTGAAGCAGCAAAGCAGCGACAGACAATCACACTGCCACCGTTATGTTTAAACGTTGGTGTGATGTTCTTTTTATGAAAAGTTCAATTGAAAAGTTCAGCTTTTGGTTAGTGTACAGAGTATTTCCCCCAAACTCTTGAGGATCGTCAAGCTGTTTTTTGGAAAGTATGAAACAAGCCTTTCAGTTCTTTTTTTCCCCCCAGTCTCTTTATTATTGAATCATAAACTCTGACCTTAACTGAGAAAAGTAAGGCCTGCAGTTCTTAAGATGTTGTTTTTTGTTCTTTTCTGACCTCCTGGATGAGTCATTGATGGAGTAATTTGGGTAGGCTGGCCACACGTGGGAAGCTTCACCGCTGTTCCAAGCTTTCTCCATTTGTGGATAATGACTCTCACTGTGGTTCACAGTCCCAAAGCCTTAGAAATGGCTTTGTAAGGCAGGTTTCGATAGATTTTCTCCCTTAATAAATGAAATCATCACTTTGTCTAATATTGAAATTTGTTTGGTGAGCTAAAACATTTTAGAGTAACAAATATGGAACAAACTAAGAAATCAAGAAGAGGGCAAATATCCTTTCACTGCATTTTATAAACACGTCTGAGACAGCCAACGTATGATTGAAGGGCAGACAGGGAAAATGCATCAAAAGTGTTTTGTTGCTGTTTGTAGTGGGTCTGCTATGTTGCTCAGGGTTACATTTCAGAAAGGTTTAGTTTGAATTTCTGGCGTTAACAGCAGAGCTGAATCTGTGAACATATGTACTAATACAGTAGTGTTTTCATGTCTGCCACACTTGAGACCTATATAAAATCTTGCCAAGCCCACCATGGACAACCCTGCCCTGTTTCCATTTATCTGGGTCTTCAGTCAAAGCTGAAATGCCCACACTCCCTCTCCACCTCATTCAGCTCTTCCAGCTTCCGGACTAAACTAGCTGAGAGGCATAATCTCCCCAGCATGTTCTGCGGATGCCCCAGTGTATCATCCCAGTTGGAGATGCTTGAAACACTTCAGCTAATAGGCATCCAGGAGTTGCCCTAGTTAGATCCCCAAATCACCTCAACAGGCTCTTTTCAGTCCAGTAGAGTAGCGGCTGTACTAGTTGACTAAGCTCCTGGCATGATCTCTAAGGCTGAGCCCAGACATCCTTCTGAGAAAGCTCATTTCCACCTCTTGTGTTGTTGATCCTATTCTTTCGGTCACTATCCACAGCTTCTTGCCACAGGTGAGGGGAGGCGCATATAGTGAACAGCAAATGGACCGCTTTGCCTTCATGCCCAGCTCATTCTTTACCACAATAGACCAACAGAGCACCTCCATCCCTGCAGACGTGGCACCAATCCGGCTGTTCACTCTTCTCCAATTTTAAACTAGCTAACGTTATAATGAGCAAATTAAATAAAGCAACACTGGCTTCAGATTGAGAAACAACAATGAGTCCAGTTGTTGACTTTTGTAACTGCCCCTCTATCTGTGATTTAAATGTCATTCTTTTATGTGCAGGGCTAAAGTGTCACAGGATGTGGAGCTTAAGAATGAGGGCCTAAATGCAGGACACAAGACGGTCCTGCATTTGTTTTTTGGTAATATATAAACAATAATTCAAAAATCACTTTGAGCAAAGCATTACACATGACTAAACAGGGAGAAGACACACAGCAAAGATAGCAAAGGCTGTGACAAAGACTGACAGGAATATAAGACTATACCCAGACAGTTCATTAGGTAATGACCAACAAGAGGGTACCGAGACACAGATGAAGACTGTAAGGAAAATCAGAAACCAGAACTAACACGGGACCTTCAAAGTAAAAATAGGAAGTAACCAAAACATGAGTCCTAAGCACAGAGAGCTAATCTGAAGACAAAGAGAAATAAGCACAACAGAACAAATACACATAATAGAAGCAGAGAGGAGGAAACATGAGGAGCAACAAACTCAAAACAGAACGCCTAAAAGTTAAACTAAACTTAACTAAAACTAGAACAGTAAATAAAATGAAGTGCGTCCACAACTAGACAAGACCCTGAACAATAAAACTAAAAGTTAACATAAAAGGATAATAATGACTTCATGAATCAAAACACAGGGTCACACAACGGAGACGTGCTACTAGCAAAATCATGCTAATGTAAAAAGACAGAGAATCAAAATCAGTATTAAAATATTAAAGGACTTCAAACGCTCAGACAGATAAAACCACCACTTTCTGCACCACCACCATCTCTCTGTGTGGCTCTATAAAAAGGACCAATATCCTGACACAGACACCAAACAATATCCTGTGCATAATTTGGGAAAAATCAGCTGCATATCACACAACAGCAGTGTTTGACGCCGTTGGAATGAGAGCACATCACGCATCCCTATCGGTAATAAAAATCCCTGTATTTTCTTTATTTTCTGATGCCTTTCTCGAAGTAGTGCCATATTGCAAAAAATCAGAATGGAAATGAGTATCAGACGAACCAAACTATAAGAACACAGTGTGCCTATTTTTCAGGGGAATGTTTTTTTTCTCCCTACAATTATGAAACAGTACATTTTAATGACACCCGAGGATTATATCTGTTATTGGCTTATTTGGAATAAATGTAAGAACAGGATATTCAGTACAAGAAGCAACTGCAAAATGCCACAGCAGCAGAAGTGACAGTCAAACATGTCAGACAACCACTAACCACACTTTTTGACTGACAGGTAGACTGTGAGAGGACAAGTGTCGGCCTCTGACAGGGATAAGCACCGAGCAAAAAGCATATCCAAAAAATAATTATCTGACAACACGGCTGTATAGATTATCATTTTATAAAGCCTGGGAGTGAAGTAGTTTATCTAGAAAATGCTAAAAATGTACTTGCAGTTACTTGACTACACCGCAGCTTTCAGGCTGAGAAAATATGTATTATGTAACATGTTTTTCCTGCAGAGGGTATAATTAAATAAACAGAAAAGGGACGACTAACGTTAAATTTTTATATTGAAAAGTACTTAAAAAAAAAGGGGGGCTTTATTGGAGATTTCATAATGGTGAAACGTCTGTCTGAGCTTGTTTCAGAGATGGAAACAAACTCACTGACAGGCTGTGCAGACATGGTAAATTATGTACTGAAAAACACGCTGACTGGGACAGAGAGACAACCTCAGGCATTATTCATGTAGGCACTGGAGAGTCTGCACTCAAACAATACTGATAGTATCGAGGGATGTTTTATTATGTGTGATTGTGGACCCCACCCAGAGTAGCTCAACACTTTCTAAAGGTATTCAGGGCCAGATGCATTATATTGCCAAACGTAATCACTCACACATCCAAATAATAGAATTCAGGTGTTCTAATCACTTCCATATAGCGACAGGTGTATAAAGTCAAGGCCCTAGGCAGGCACACTGCTTCTACAAATATTTGTGAAAGAAATCGCTCTCAGGAGTTCAGTGAATTCCAGCGTTTTCTTCCATATATGATGCGGGGTTGTTATTCAGGAGTTGGGCTCAGCCCCTTAGTTCCATTGGAAGGAACTCTTAATTCTTCCACATACCAACACATTATGGACATTTTAATGCTCCTAACTTTGTGGCAACTGTTTGAGGATGCCTCTTTCCTGTTCCAACATTGATTGTGCACAAACAAGGTCCACATTGACATAGATGAGTGAGTTTGGTGTGGAAGAACTTGACTGGCCTGCACAGAATCCTGACCCCAACTGCGCAAAACACCTTTGGGATGAATTAGAGTGGCCAGGCCTTCTCGTCCATCATCAGTGTCTGACCTCGCAAATGTGCTTCTGGAACAACAGTCAAAAATTTCCATGAATACACTTCTAAACCTTTTGGAAAGCCTTGCCAGAGGAGTTGAAGCTGTTAAGGGTGACCCAACATCATATTAAACTTTATGGATTAAGAACTCAAGTTCAATCGTGTGTGAAGGTAGACGAGCGAATACTTTTGGCACCATAGTGTACTTTGTACTATATTTTTCTAGCATTGTTTTTAAAGGGGCTCTTTTCAGATTCTATTTTCTAGACTCTCAGAAATGTAGCCCAAAAGAGTGACAGATGATCTAAGCCCATATTTTATTTACAGGTCCTCAAGGCAGATAATACAGTACGAGGCACATAATATTCTTTAAAACAAATCGAGTGGTTGCACAGATATTAAAGTGGCAAATCCAAATAAAACTTTATTAGAAATAGTACGTTTCTTTCAATAATATATACAGCATTTGTGATGCTGTTCTTTTTCCCAGTAAGAAACTCTGAAATACTCATATTCATGCATGTGCTAGAAGCAGTGCAGAACGTTTTAATTCAGTTGATGTGCCCTCACGGCCCAGCAAGAGGACTGTTTCAGCTGAGAGCAGAGGATGTGTTCTGGGTGCCATTATAACAGATACACTCTGCAGCCCATTTTTAAGTACGCCTTGCTAGTACTGAGTTGGACCCCCTTTTTCTGCCTGCACAACTTTGTGTGCAATCCTTTGTGTCATATATTCAACAAAGTGCTGGAAACACTCAGCATTGGAAGTGTTAATCCTTATTCAGCCAAGTAGGGAAAAGATCTAAAGGATAACACGATGGTTTAGGTAATGAAACTGCTGAAGTTAGCTCAGACAGATCTATAGGAGAGAAGTAGTCCAAATATAAATCAGGTCTCACAGCTGCTTCTTAAGCTGCTGTAGTTGCTTATACATCTGTGACAGCTGTGGGAAGGATGTGATGGTATCTTCTCTTTCGAGCGAGGCACTCATGTAGATTATCCACAGAGGATTGAGGAAGTGATTAAGCTCCACTCGATGCATGTTTTGAGTCATGTAAAAATACTCCTCTTTAATTAATAATTTCAGCCTGGCGTGGTTTATGTTTCTTCTGTGTGTGTACACAAATTGTCATTTCAAATGGGGAACAAGATCTGTCCTTGTCTAAATACAGAAAAGGTGATTCTGTGCAATAACTGTTCAGGGTTTTATTTTTTTTAAACATTTCCTACAGCTAACAGAAAAATACATGTTACACAAACAGAAGTACAACTATTCTAATGTGAGGAAATGCACCCATCATCATTCATAATTATTTCCAAATTCCAGAGAGTACGTTTATGGTATCAGAAAGTATTCTGCAGCCTGCTTAAGCCCTTAATTAGACCTATTGATGATGTTTTTCACTGATTCCTTTTGATTGTTAAAAACAACAGCCTTAACTGGTGATTTAGTTCATTTAACCTTTTACAGAGGAGATATAAAACATGTACAGACTGAAAACAGGTCAGAAATGAAAGACTAATGAATACTTTTTGCATCCTGTGGCTTTGCTTGCTTCTTTTAAATTAATATTTAATGGCAATTATGAGCTAAAAATCTTTGATTTCTCCCTTTTAAACAACTTCGTGGCCCACCTGCAGTACCTCCAGAGCTGGAAACCACACTTTCCCAATCATTGTGTAGGATGAAAGTTTTTAGTCAGTTAATACTTAGCCTAACTCTTTTGCCAAAAGCACATAGCCTGGCGGCGATTACGCCATATGTCAGTAAAATGCTGACAAATTGAAAAGTTGTCTTAAACAGGAAAGCGAGCGGCGTTCACCACAAAGAGCAAGATATGCAAAAAAGAGAGCGAGAGACAGAAAACGTCAAAAGGTTAAAAAAAGGCCACATGAGAAGTCTTCAGTGGTTTTTTTGTTTTGTTTTTTCCCCCCGTGGATTTCACAGAAGCTCCTGGTCTTTCATGACTACTGTCTTCTCTGAAACAGAGTTTAAGCTAACAGACAAACAACAACACATGAGACTTAAATCACATTACAAAAGTAGCAGGTAGAAGTGACAAATAGCTTTAACATACAGGCTTAATTTCCAGCATCCACATCCCTCATTACAGCTGCAGAGATTATGAGCCGTGATGCATTTTTCTGCTGGTCATAATTAATGATCAGTAATAAGCTGGTGGTTGTCAGAAAACCTTTTAATTGAACTGCGCTGCAAGTCTGTGACATTTCACATTAAAATGCACACACACACACACACACACACAGCTGTAAGCATGTGTGTTCAACTTGCGTGTGCTTTTGATCAGAGTGAGTCACAAATATTGACTGGAATGTATTGCTGAAGCGTGTCCTTTCACTCCGCCTGGTAAACTGGTTGCAGTTTGTCAAAACACACAGTGGAGGATTTTCAACCTTAATCTGTCCATGGAGGAATTACTGAGCTCTGGTGTTTACGTTTATGTCACCACAGCCTTCAAACACAGCCTGTTAATTAATCATCTGAAGAATACGGTCTGCATGTTTCTATTTTTTTCTCAACTGAAAGAAATCCCATGAAAGGTTGTGCATCCAAATCCAGTTAGATCTTATCCATCTGTGCTGTAGAGCCCCACTATTGTCACAAACTGTTAAAAACAAATGCAATTAGTGACTGAATTACACCGTAGCCATTTTCAGACATGCACTTTAACCTGCCAGCTCCCTAGTGTAAAGCCCATCAGATGTCTGATTGCACAAATTTTGAGAAAAGCACACGTAATAGTCCTGTGAACACCCAGCTTGCAAGTGGTTGTCCTGTGTCCTGCACACTCTACCCAGACATAGACCCCTCAGAAACTCACTGATGAGTTCACATGTGATAAACTTCAAACAATGTCCCAACCTTTGTCATGGATCATCATGAACATAAAGTCCGGAGGCTCATATATAGAGTCCGGACATTTTATACAGTAAGCAGAAAACCATTGTATCAAACTACATAATTACATTTCAGAAAAGATAATTCTGTGAAACTGCAGTCACACAGAAAGAAAACCAGCCCTTAAAGATTTCCACAACTGATTAAAGCTTAACTTAAAAACAAGCCTTCACGGTTACAAGACGTAGTTCTGAAGTTCTATTATGTGAAGACATTTTTGCTGTTAAGAAGAATTCATTGCAAATATACTACTGATTTTACCAAAATCTGCCCTCCTACTGATCCAAAATGAACATAATTGCCTAAAGTAAGAGAATATTATTGACGTGAATTTAATTATCACCAAGCTCTCAGAGAAAGTTTTGACCTACAGAAAATCTCTGCTTATGCCAATAACTGACTCTTTTCAGGAGTCGCCAATATTTTCTGGTTTCCCTGTAATTGCCACCACAAAAAGTAAAGTGCTTTTCTTGTTCGAGCAGCTCTAGTAATGAGAACAGCAGGAAATGACACAGTGTGAGAAAGGAGCTGTACCCGGAGGTAGCAGAAAGTAAACAAGAGCTTTGAGACTGTATTGATTTCTGACGTGGGAGGGGAAAAAACAAAAAAAACATCTGTCTCTGACTAACTGTTTCAGGTCTAGGATCAATGGAGATGAATGGGATTTTGCTTGAATTTTCACTCTTTTCTGCTAAATAAATAGCCCTTAGAAAACTTTCTATTGATGACTGTTGAATATCTGGCAAGTAGGGACACATTTTTGGAAAGAAATTATAACAATAGTTTTTCCAGAGGATAAAAGGCCAGTCTATGCTTATCTATATTCTATGAAAAGTAACCGGCAATTTTTGCTGATTGCAATGGACTTCCTTGTGCTATTTTTATCCTTTTCTGCCCCCTGAAAAAGAACAAAAACAACAGAAAAGCACAAACTCCAAAGAATCAGAAACACTGAGGCTTTTCAGCCAAGATTAAAATGCCATATAAAGACACCCACGCACAGATTTACTTTAACTTTCTGTCTACTCGGTGGAGAAACCCAATGGCTTTCAAGCAAAGCTCTGCTGTCTAAGCTTCTTACTGCACATTAAGGTCATGTCCCATGTGTTCTCCAACATGAGCACTGTGAAATGCTTTTTTAATGCCATGTGAGAGACTTATGAGAGAGAGAGAGAGAGAGAGAGAGAGAGAGAAATGGTGATTTAAAGCTGGATGAATAATCCCACACTGGGATTACTGAAGTGCACCTCTCCAGGTTTACAACCGAAAACATTACAAAAAGCCGTTGTAACACAAAATCACCCACACTGGAGTTTTATCTCAAAGTGAGATAAAACGCTGTCGTATGTGGTGCAATGGTGAGTGACGACACAGGGAGTGTTTGCCTTGGTAAAGTGTTACTGTACTGTATTTTTCTGTGAAATACCAAAGTCTAATATCAGGCCTCACCATCTTATTCCAGCAATCTATTTGAGGAGTTATTTTCAAGCTCCTTTCCATGGTCATGTAAAAAAGAAAGTTTTCATAGAACCCTATGCAGTGCTGTGAAAAAATGAAGTACATCCTCGCAGCTTCTATAGGATTTAAGAGAGCAAGTATCAGCCAGGTGCTGCTAATCAAATGCACTTGATTAACTGATCATTAGCAAGTATAAGTACCTCTATAAAAGCCTCGTGTTCTGCTGTGAAGCAGCGAGATGCTTTTTAGCCAGAGCGTTGGCCTGACTCAAACGTTCACAAAAGCTTTGCACATACTTTGTCACACTTGTTTTGGAGCTCTTCAGGAATCAAAAATTCCTCTTTCATAGCTTTAAGTGGCCCACGAGGCATGTGGCCAAATACTAGTTCAGCTGGACTAAAACTGAGTGACTCCTGAACAACTTCACGAGCATCCCCTCATCCCCACTCCTTTCAGCCTCTAGGCAGTACTTGCGTAGCATTGCCTTTAGGGTCTGATGCCATCGTTCCAATGCACCTTGGGACTCTGGATGGTAAGCAGAGGACACAACATGTTTGATATTCAGGGATTTAGCTACCCTTTTTAAACACCTTTGACTGGAAGTTTGAACCTTGATCAGTTTGTATGACCATCAGCAGGCCAAACACAGACAAGAACTTTTTTAGCGCTGTAACAACCGACCTTGCTGTAATTTTATGTAATGAAATGGCCTCAGGGAAACGTGTAGCAGCACACATGACGGTGAGCAGATATTCATTTCCTGACTTTGTTCTAGGTAGTGGTCCAACACAGTCCACGATGACTTGGACAAATGGCTAATCCGCTACAGGAATAGGACACAGTGGGGCATCACCAGATTTGGTTTACCAGCAATCTAGCACACATGACAACTGCGACAAAACTTTGAAACATCACGTTTCATACTAGGCCAAAAGAAATGCTTTAACAAAAGCTGGTATGTTTTTGCGATACCCAAATGTCTAGACTTTCATGGGCAAGAGACAGGACCTTATGTCTATTTATGGTTGGCTATCTGTTTAACTTTACTCCAGTCTGCACTTTCCGCACCTGAGGAGACCACTGACGCATTAAGATGTCCTGTTCTACAAAACAGGCTTGTTGTTCTTTACTGGCTTGATCAGCACTTACCACACAATTGAAACAATTTCATGTTTCGTCAGCTTGTTGGGCTGAGGACAAGTGTTTGCTGGTCAGTTGAAGTGGTGCGTTCTTCTAGGATGGATCGGGCAGAACATTGTTTTCTTCAGTTTGCACATTACCCTCCTTGGAAAATGAGGACATCAGCACAGAATCGGAGAGTGAAATGTCAGCATCTTTACCTGATTATGCACAGGTAACCATACAGGCCGGATACAGCCCAGAGTTCACAGAAGAGTCCGGGGTCGTCTGATTTAGATGATTGTCTAAAACCGGATTTGGAAGCAAGAAACCTCCAGCAATATCATTCCCCATTAACATGGCCACACCATCTACTGGTAAGGCTGTGCAAACAGAAAGAGGGAAAAACCCTGTAGCGAGTTCTGATTTTACGTAAACCCGGTGAACTGGGAGCAGAACAGAATTAAAACCACAGGTGCTTTCAGCTGAGAAAGGTAAGACCCCAGAGAAGATGACAGTCTGGGAGCCTCCAGTCTCCCTCAAAATGCGTATTGGTTTCAGATCAGAGGGATTAGCTGTTAGTGGTACCAAGCCATCAGAAATGAAAGGTTCAAAACAAGGGTCAGGCATCTTACCACCACAACCAAGGACTTCACTGCGGGGCACTGCTTGCACAAAACCAACACCTTTAGTCTGTTGGGAATTTAACTACGTTTCCCGTTTTAGGGCTAAACAGTCAGCGCTGACATGTCCAGGTTTGTGACTATAAAAACACTGATGATTTTCCTTCGAACCAGACGCTTTAGCCGTGTGGGGCTGTTGCACAGAGCTAACACGTGGCGTCTCACTGACAATGAATGATGATTTATGGGCAAGCACATACTCATCAGCAACAACAACAGCAGATGTAAGAGTGGTCATTTTCTGTTCATTTAAATACAAAACTACACGCTCAGGCATGCACTTTTTAATGCACAGTTTAGATAAGGTCTTGCAAACAAGGCTCACAGACGGGGCAGGATGCACACTCAGTGCAAAGCAGCAGCCCCTGAATGAATGTTCTTCAGCCTTTTAAAGACACAGGTGTGACCAGTCAGTCACTGGTCTGGCATCCCTCAGGTGGTCCAATAGACTTTCCCTGGAGGTATCCACGGGTTACCAGCCAGCCAATCGTCTGTGGGGGTTGCCACACCCTAATCTGCTTGAAGGAAGGCTGGCTCTCTTCTTCCAAGGCCAGGGGCCATAACACTTCCATACAACAAGACTCGGGGAGAGTGACCCCCTGCTGGCCATTGATTGCACTTTTCAGCTCTATTTTATATTTATAGAAGCTGAATTCGAGGAAAATCCACTGGTTATTGAAACAGGGATTCATTTTTTCATTTTGATGTAACACTGCAAAAACTCACATAAACATGCAGAAAGAAAATTAACTCAGCTGAAAAACTGCTTCTTATTCATTGTGTTAAACTACCAGAAGTGGAGGAGCGCTTGTTTTCATGTTGATGCGGCTGCTGCTCGTGATTTGTTGCATCTGTGGGCAGCTCAGGGTTTCAGTCCAGGTTGCATGAATACCTAGTGGAGCATATCTTGCTGCTGTCAATGTCGTGTCATCTGAAGACATAAACTACAGCTACCATCTCCCGTCCTACCCTCTTCCTTCCTGTAAGTTTTTCTCAAGAAGCCTTAAGATCACCAAATCAGGAAAAAGTTAAAGAAAACAAACAACGTCGGTCTTAGTGAGAATAATTTTAAAATCATTAACAACTGCAGAGCTGTTAGCACACTTAGCTATTTCCTCCTCTTATGGCAAAAAAGCCTTTAAAACATTAACACAGGTTAACTGCCTAGATCAGCCTATTTGATGAATGTTTTTCATCTATCCCAACTAATGAACATTAAGTGAAATGATGACAGATATCGCACAATAACAGAAGGGTAAATGTCTTTGAAGAAGTATTAAATTCACATGTACAAGCCACTTACACCATCCTCAGCTGACCCATTACCTGTAATGTGGAGGATATATGATAGTATCAATTGCTGGAATAAATTTTCACTTTATCGATGTTATAACAGTTGATTAGGTATTATGGTTGTTTTATAGGCTTCAGTTTGTGACGCTATTGGATTGGGTGATTAGTAACAGTCATAATGGCAGCTTTTAAATTGGACAATATTGTCCTATTACAGATATATAGGTTCAATTTGTGAAATTGCTTTGCTTGTTTTTTGTTTTTATAGAGCATAACAAAATGCTTCATGTAATTCATGAATAGTGTCAAAAAAGGTTTGTTTGCACAGGATCTCTGGCTCTGTTGTTTACAGTAGTCTCAGTACTGTTTGCAGTACATGTAGCAGAGTAGCATCATCTGTGATGCAGAGTTAAGCAGTGCATTGAATACCATACCATACCACCTTTATTTATAAAGCACTTTAACATAAAACCAGAGTTCACAAAGTGCTGTACATGCTAAAAGCATAAGTAAAGAAAATTAAAATGAGATAAGATAAAATAAATAACTAAAAAAAAACTAAAATAAATTGAAACATGTCAAAACAAATTGAGTCAACCCCTCTAATCAAGGCCAAAGGCTTCAGCGAATAAATATGTTTTAAGAAGACTTTTAAATTCAGAGAGAGAGGAGGCCTGCCTAACATGCAAGGGTAGATCATTCCACAACTTTGGAGCAACTACACCAAAAGCACGATCACCTTTAGATTTATACTTAGTTTTTGGTACCTTAAGGAGCTGCTGATTGGCGGACCTAAGGGAACGGGGAGGTGTATATGGTTGTAGTAGCTCCGAGAGGTAGGGGGGGGCCAGGCCATTAAGAGATTTAAAAGCAAATAAGAGAATTTTAAAAACAATCCTAAAATGTACAGGTAGCCAGTGGAGTGAAATTAAAATTGGGGTAATGTGCTCAAACTTTTTTGTTCCAGTTAAAAGACGTGCTGCAGCATTTTGCACAACCTGCAGGCGCCTAATGGACGCATCACTAACCCCAAAATAAAGTGCGTTACAATAATCCAGCCTAGAAGTAACAAAGGCATGGATTACTGTCTCAAAATGCTGTTTCGATAAGATAGGCTTTATTTTGGCTAATTCCCTCAAATGAAAAAAGCTAGATCTTACAACAGCTCTGACCTGGCTTTCAAGTTTAAGATTTGCCTCTATTTTAACTCCCAGATTAGTGATGACTGGTTTAACATACTGTGCCAGTGAACCAAGATCTATAATAGTGGCCTCAGAAGCGCCACCAAAAACCATCACTTCTTTTTATGTTAACGAGCAGTCGTTAACAAGAAGAAGTGTACCTAAAAATGTGGCGGGTGAATGAAAATTAAAAAGGAAAACGAGCGTGCTGTCTAGTGCGGTGAGACACTTGAACACAACAATCCATCTAATACAATGATCAAAGTCAAGTTAACTATACTTTAACTTCACCATGTTACAATCCATCACTCTCTCCGCTCTCTCCATCCATGATATGGATAATGTTGTTCCATGAACCAACCTCGAATGATATCACCAGCGCTTATCTGACTATGAATTGGGTAGAGAGAGAAAAAAACCCAATAATACACTGAAATAATCATAGAAAAATGTGCCTGAGGCCAATTTACAACATAACTCTTTAGCAGAGACCCAAGTCTGAACTGAGAAAGAGCGGCAATTAATACTATTATCCTGAAGGGACCGAGCTATTAGGGAATAAAATGAGAGTTGTAACCACTATGTTTTTAAAAAGTGAAATTTAAGACCCCACATGATATTTTATGCAGGAACACTTTTTAATGCCTTCATTTCCTTATACCGTTTCTTTTACCTATGACAGCTTTCCTAAAATAGATGAATTGGTGAGTCCAAAATACTCTGAGCAACAATGAAGTTATAGTAAAGTTTTTCACTCTTGTCACTCCCAGGCCCTCTAACAAAGTGAAAATTCCCTCCACACCAAGCATGAATTGATCCAGAAGGCTAGCTGGAGTTTTTGAACACCAAGACATCTCACAGTGGCAAACAATTCTTCCATGATGCCCTTCTAAGTTGGGCCAAGCCTCACAACTAGTAAAAGCCATCAATTACTTCTTCAACAGCCCTGCTAATAAACAAACTAACTAATCACGTAGCCTCAGAACTAATAAGCTTCTACAGCAAGACTGACAGCAAAGCCTAGTAGAATAACCACTAGCACTCACTGAAGAGCAATAATCCCCTGCAATCACCTACTGAACAGAGTGAAGATGCAACAAACATTTACCTTTTATGAAGGGATGCGGTGATACTGCATGTCAGAGACGGGCTACTGGGACGTGTTGCACTAATTTAGCTCCAAGCTAATTTGACTTCAAGATTGAAGTGGCTGAAACTAATATGATGAACAGCCAGCAGAACGTCTCCAGTGAAAGAAGCAACAATACAGTCTTATTTCTTCAACAAAGTCTTCCTGAAACAGCTTGATAACAATGCTACAGCCTAAGCTAACACCAGCAGCTCATTGAAGAGGGCGCATTTGATTTATATTACATTGAATAGTCAAAAGTCTTGACCCACCTCCCTTTCTTTAATATTTGGTTAAAAAAAAGAAAGAAGTAGGTGTAGAAGCATATTAAAACATTTGCAAACATGCATGTAAAGGCATGATATAAGGCAAAATAGAGATTGCACAACTGTAACACGCTTGAGAGTCCATATTTGGTATGACCACCTTTAGTCCTCAGCATAGCCTCTTAGGAACACTTTCCAGCAAGTTTATTTAATAAGTAGTCTTCAGGAATACTTCTCCAGGGTTCTTCAAGAACATCAAAGCTCTTCTTTGGATATTGGCTGACTTTTGTTCCGTTCTCAATGAAGACAATCCCACACTACTTCAATAAAGTTGAGGTCCAGGCTGTGTTGAGGTCTACGATAGTTTTCCTTTGTGTATATCCAGGTATGCTTTCACTGCCCCGGGAGTGAGTTTGAGATCACTGTCATGCTGAAACATTCAGCCGTTGCCAACCAGATGCTTTCCAGATGGTGTTGCATTATTGGATCAAAATGCGATGGTACTTTTCTAAATTCATAATTTCATCAGTTTTATAAGATCGCCCAACACCACTGACATCCCCAAACCATGAAGAGTCATCATGGTGTTTTGCGCATATGGTAAATGGACTAGTATATACAGCACCTTTCTACCTTGTACACAAAGTCTAACCGCTTTCTCGAACAAGCGGCACAATTGGTTCAGGATATTGGCAAGGATACTTCAACGTGCAGGCTGGAGGAGCTGGAGATCAAGTCATGGACCTCCAATTTGGTATACAACCCACTCAGCCGCTGTGGGTATAAAGCAGGGGTGTCCGATTCCAGTCCTCAAGAGCTATTGTCCTGCAGCTTTTAGACGAGTCCTTGTTCCAACACACCAGGCCTTTGCCAAACTTGATGGCATATTGAAGAGGTAATCCAACCATCTGATTCAGCTGTGTTGGAGTAGTGATGCATCTAAAAGCTGCAGTACAGTAACTCTCGAAGACTGGAGTTGGATACCCCTGGTATAGAGAGTAGAGCAGGGGTGGGCAACTCCAGGCCTCGAGGGAAGGTGTCCTGCAGGTTTTAGATCTCACCCTGGGTCAACACACCTGAATCAAATGATTAGTTCATTACCAGGCCTCTAGAGAACTTCAAGACATGTTGAGGAGGTAATTTAACCATTTAAATCAGCTGCGTTGGATCAAGGACACATCTAAAACCTGCAGGACACCGGCCCTTGAGGCCTGGAGTTGCACACCCCTGCTCTAAATTGGTATAGGTGAGAATTGTTGACTGTCTCCCTGTGTTAGCCCTGCAACAGCTGGCAATTCCAAGCTCTATCTAATGCCAGCTGGGATAGTTAAAGATCTTGCATCCAGATGGATGGATGGACAAAGACTAGTCTGAAAATGAGTAAAGGAAAAAAGGAACCAATGTCCAAAGAAACTTTGAAAGCCTGGAAAACCGTTGATCAAGATTATTTTTTTAGAAAATCACCAGAAAGTCTGACTCCTTCGACACAGATTATAAAGAAGTGACTGGCAGCTCAGTACTGCATCACATGAGTCTTGCTTGCTGTCCTAGCTCCAAATTCAATACATAGCTTGAACTTATAATATATACTTTTACTGAGACACAGTACTTATAATGTGAGACCCAATAATAAATCAGACCTTGTGTATAATATTATTTTATGATTTATATGAAATTGAGTCTTTTAGTTAACTTCCAAGTGAAGATTTAGGTTTGAAAAGAAATCTGTGGTTTTGCTAACCATCCATGAAATTCCTTTCAATGAATTTGCATTAGTAACATGAAAATTCCATTTTTGTGGTGTTTGGAAAGGTGTTCAGTTACATATCCAACTTTTAAGTGAACGTTTAAAAAGAACTAAATCGATTCTCGGGGATGGAGTCTGAACAATAGACAGCTATCTATTCTAAAAAGAGTGGCCTTGTGTTTTATGCTAACACTTTTAACAGAGGTGATTAAATGGACGTGTATCTGCAGAATCAAATACAAACCATTCCTCCTTCCTAATTATAATTTTTTCGTATATTTTGACAGGTGCTGGTTCGGTTCTGCTGTCATTTTTAGATTGTATTTTTTGATTTCTGTTATTTGGTCAGTGCCCTGCATATTGGCACCAGTGACCCGGGAGTGGCGCCACAGGGACAGTGTGTATTCTTGAATCATATTACTCTTACTGTAATCAGGCCTGCATTCATACATGGCTGATTAACCCACAAAGGGGCTGGTAGGGGGAAAAACAAGCAGCTCCTGATGAAGCCTTTTTATTTTTCCATATTTTTCCAGTGCTTCTTATCATATCTGCACCCAGTTTTTCCCATGTGTCACATCTACCACTGACTCCTCATCCATGTAGCAGTTTCTTTTAATGTGTGCCAAAGAATATTTTAACAAATAATAGCAATATCTCATCATACTTTGTGTCAAACATGGCTTTAGATTTAGCATCTGAAAAGTAAGATTTGCATTTTTTTCCTCTCCTTTATTGAATTTGGTGGATTTATTTAAACAAAAAGAAAAAAAAACAGAGGCTCTTGGAATGTTTATTTTACAATTTTCTAACATTTCATAAAGTAAACAATTGATTCATTAATAAAATATGAGCTCTTTCATATCATTTTGGGATGCCCTGGAGATGTGTACTGCACATTATACTTCAATATACTGAGTTATAAAATTGCAGGGAATATATATGGCTGTTTCTGGTTATATATTAATCATTAATAAACGGTAAATCATTCTTTCTGTGTTTGTGTGTGTGCGTGCTATCTGCAGGACACACTGCTGGAGCTCCTGTGTGACGCGGTGGTGTCGTCAGGACGGCAGGGAAAAGGTCTCGTGATCAGCGGCTTCCCCAGAGACCTGAGACAGGCGGAGGAGTACGAAGCGAAGGTCAGAGCACAAAGCTGATGGAGTAGACAGCGGGATGTGGTCAGAAGCATGAATAAAAGAAGGGGGAAAGTCAGCCGTGAGTCGTGGTGTATGCACAAAAAGTTCAGTCTGAGCAAAGTGAAGGAATCACAAGAGTCGCACGTCACTGTGACGAATGCTAGTTAAGTCTGATTCAGTGCTAACATACGAGTACGAAGAGGGTATGAAAACAAGATTTGAAAATAGGAAAGAAGTGATCAGAATGAATGCACATAGAAATGTGGACTGCGGATCATTCAGGATGAAGGCCGGCCTGCAGACGAATGTAGTTAAAGGGGAAGTTCCTGCTTTTAATTTCTAACTGCACCTGTTGTGTGTGTCAGATGGGGGAACCCAGTGCAGTGCTCCTGCTGAACTGCTCAGCCGACACCATGTCCAATCGCCTGCAGTGTCGTGGGAGATCCGGCTTCCAGGCCGCCCCAGACAGAGACAGCGTCCTGCACAGGAGGGTGGAGAGCTTCTGCAGCGACACCCAGGCGGTGGCGGCTCACTACGAACACAAGAGGCTTCTGCACACGGTAAGATTGGGAAGCCAACTCTGTAAGGGTTAGAGGTTCAATTCCATATGGAGGCTTACTTTCCTTAAAGGAACAAATCCAGTTTAAATCCACTTCGTCTAGGCTGGAAATCCATTTACACTTAGATGTCCTTCAAACATCTCCCAGCGCTCTTTTATCTATAAAAGGAAATCGTTTGCCGGGATGTTCTCACTCACAGAAAAGCAGCCGAAGAGTTCCCAATAATCACTTCATTATCTCTCATATGTGAGTCTAACTGCATGACTGGAGTTTGCAACTTTACTGTATTATTCAATACAACCAGCTCAGATTTGACATGCTGGATAAATAATAATCACGAGGATTGTTTTTAAAATACAAGCGTGCCAGCCTCTATGATCTTAGAGGAGGAAAACAAAGGAAAACATAATTCACTAGAGAGAAGCCTGTCTTAGATCAAAAGACTGCATTAGACAGAAGTAACAGTGGTTTGTATTATTATGCATTATAATTCAAAATTATTTATATGTGAATAGCATATTAATGTGCTTGGTTTTAACGGTGCCATCCCAGAGTATTGAATTTTATACTGAAATTTATTGGGTGCTGTATTAATGACGCTGGAAACAGAACCAAACAATTAGATGCGGACTACATTATCTAAACAGGCTTTCCAACCTTCATGTTTACTGAAGGCTTTTGCGTCTTATAATATAATTTATTCTGTGTTTTGTGCACTAATTCGTTCATGTTTACTTTAATTTAGTTATTTTTAAATTGTGGTTAAAAAACATTAAATAAAAGCAAGGGTTGTGTGAATAGTTTGCCCTCTCTCATCTGAAGTGTTTGACTTTGTCTTTACAAAGATATCCATTTTATGTGTGCACTGAGGCAGTTATGTTTTAATTATTCTGCCAGTTCCTAGGGGTAGGTATCAGGGGTGGTGGTGCCATTTTTGGAACATGTTCATTTGCCTTCCTGAGTAAAAACATAAAAGATCCAAAGGGATAAATAAGAAAACGCCAGGGCAATTCTAAATCACCATTTTTGTTTGTTTGTTTTTATTCCAAAAATTTCCATCACAAAGGTAAACAGGGCTTAATTTATGTGTTTTGCTTCAAAGTTTCCTGGAGAAGGAGCCCTAGACCCCCTGCACAAATCTGCATCCATCTTTCAGTTGGTGCTGATTTTGTTTTACTTAATAGATGTGAGACAAGATCCACAAAGTCATCCTTCTGTGCCAAGAAATCTAAGACTCAGCTGAAACCAGCATAAAACTGCAGCAGTATAATCTCAATCCGTCCATTGCAGTGTCCCAAGGTAGAACTGCAGGAAACAGAGACGGTAACAAAGACCAGAACTAAAAACAGAACAGAAAGAAAAACCAGAACGAGGCTCGGGGGGGGGGGGGCAGCCATCTGCTGCAGCCGGTTGAGAGTGAAAGAATAGAGTAAAGGAAGGAGAAAAGAGACAGAGAGCACAGGGAGACAGCACAAAACACAAACTAGACGTGCTGCTGTGGTAAACACAGAGGGAGTGAAAACAGCATTAAACCTGCATTCTTTCTAATGGCCAACAGATGGGAAACAAATCTATGAGATCAACAAGCTTACTTCTGTCTCAATCTGCAACCTCAGAAGACAGCGTAACATAGAAAAATACATATTAAATAAAAAGAGAAAAAGAAATAATAGTGAAAGCTGGGAAAACAGAAACAAAGCACAATATAATTTACAATAAGTAAATTTAAAGGTTTTTTAAAAAGTGACCTAAAACTAGAAGCTAACTCTGTTGCAGCTAAGTCTTATAATCCTGTGTGGAAAATGTGTGTTTGCAGCCTGCATGCTTTAAATAGTAAATAAATAATATTCACGTTTCTACTCAAATGTCTCAAAATACCAACAGCTGAAAGGGTCATCGAGTGGAAGAACAAATAGGCGAGCCTCTGTTTTAAGAGTGAATTGTATTCAGATTATGTCCGACCGCTTACTGCTTCCTAATAAAAATGCAGAAATGTTTTAACTACAAATAGCTGAAGATGGTGTAAGTTTCAAAACAATATTGTGTGAAGGTTGTTCAGTGTGAGTCCTTAAAATTCTCATTTACATATTCCTGGCAAATACATCTGTGTTAGCAGACATCAGTGTTTCCATTTGGATGCTTTACAGTGGGAAGTAATGATTAGCTCTGTTTAGTGTGACCTAACCAAATCCTTTTAATCAACTTTCCCTTCCGCTCCGACATCGTGTTGATGTCCGTCTTCCAGCTCTTCTTCCCATTCCTCCTGCTGCTCCGTTCTGATTTAGCTTCAGTTAATTGGCATTGGCAGTTTATTCCATTTTTGGAAAAGCCTTGCATTTGCTTTGCTCACAGAAAGCTTTGCCACTTGATTTGTTCGCCAAGATTTGAATTAGCCAATGACAAGTTGGACAAAACCCAGCTGGTGAAAGATAATCACTGATGACACCTGGATACACAGAAACAGGGGAGCTGATGGACCTTTTTCACAGCAGGCAGTCTGGTTTGTCACAGCAGGTAAAAGGTAGCTGCTCTCCATTTAGGTGAGCTGTGTCCAGGGTCACGTGATTTCACGGCTGTGCTGGTAAAGGTTCATTAGTCTTAGTCTTAGGTATCCAAATTCATTTCAAATAAACAGTATAAACGATGCATATATTTACCATACGGTCACCCATTGGTTTGTGAGTATTTTCATTTTCAGCATCATTCATTTTCTAATGACTTAGTCGCAGGTCGTTAATCAGTGACGCCCTCGATCGCCCTATTTTAAGGATTAAAAATAATCCTTAAAAAATTGTTTAAGGTGTGCCAAAAATTGATTTTTCTTTTATTTGCCAAATATGATTACCAGTATTTAGACTGTTGTAAATGGCATGTTTGCCTATAATGTCTTCAAAATCTCTGTTATGAATGATATCAAGTCAGCTTATGTGGGAAACAGCATTCCTGTCAGAGGGATAGAAGCTGAAATCAGTTTTTGCCAGTTTATTTTTATAAATGCTTTATTCATCCAGGTAAAAAGTCTCATTGACATTAAAAATGTGTTTTTAAAGAGATATCTAGTCAAGAGTACAGCAGAAATTACAAAAAGAAATACGACATAACAGTTCTATAACGATGTTTTAAGGACTGGATTAATTATATAATGTGGAACACAGAGTGGATGCAATAAGAAGATCTTCATAAGTCCTGTTGACTACAGCCTATTTGTGGACATAAGCAAAGATATTACACATTAAAAACACACAGAAGCGATCGGCTTTTGGCAGACGATCACTTGTTGGCTTCACTTTTCACACCCAGAAGCCAGATCCATCTTTTATACAGACCATGGTTTATCCTCAGGCTTGTAGAGCGATTTATCCATGTAGACCAGTGGTGTCAAGCATGCAGGCCGAGAGGGCCAAAATCGGGCTGTCAAAGAGTCCCAGTGGAGCCACTGAATGGCTCAAAAATGTCTTTAACGACTGTATTTTCTTAATAATCCCTCCTACACAATAAAAATGTCTATAAGTTGTTTCTATGTGTAGACAAATTGACTGATAGTGATGGAAAATACTTGTTGTTTCTTTGGGTTCCTTTCTGCTGTAATCTGCAAGTCCACATGTAGAGCAGGACAGTCGACTCGATGAATGTGGGAAAAACTGGTGATGTTGTGTTATTTTACTAAAGACATCTCAGGCTGTTCATGATCTTTTTCTCCCAACATTAACTGAATGAGAAAAAAACATTTATCAAGAAATAATAACTATAATCTGTTTTCTGGTCATTTTTTGAGTGTGCGGTAAATCTGGTAAACGGTTTTTTATAAGTGATGCTTATTTTTTGGATTGTTTTTCTGCTCTGGCCTTTTTTAGATCAAATTGAGCCATGAGCTAAAGTAAGTTTGACACCCTGTGTCTGGATTGTTTTAGGTGTGAGCGGCTCGTTTTTGAAGGCATAGACCATGGACACGTCCATCTTCTCTTAGATATGATAAAAGCATATGTCACTCACCTTGCTCTGCTCAAAGCAATGTCTCCCAGTTACTCAAAAAAAGGTACAAACTTATTTGCAAGTAGTTTCATGTAGGAAATATTGTGTTTGTACCAAACTACGCCCGCCAACCAAAGGAAGTGTGCAGCTACTGTTTACATCCTGTCACAATGTCACGAGCTTCTTTTCTCTGATAGATGGAAAGTTTTTTAGTGGAGAAAACGACTAAAAAGTCACGTAGACTGGAGGCAATTGTGCATTACCAGAGGAGCTCTAATTCTCTGCTGCAGAGCTGTAGAGATGTCTGCCTTCTCCTGAGTATAACTGAAATAAATTGCACTCGTCTCACGGTGCTCGGAGCGCAGTTCCACGTAGGAACTGTTTTCTTTCTACCAGCCGAGAGAAGGACATTGCAGCTCAGCCGAGGGGGAAACCATTAATGTTCACATCCTGTCATCCTGTCAAAAACCTGTCATCTTTGGGTAGACACACACTTTGACACATTCTACCAAACTACACCCGCTGTGATATGTTTGGCGGGTGTAGTTTGGTAGAAAGAAAATAGCTTGAACGTGAAACTTCTAATGACGACACTGACGCTGAGTTTTTTAGTTTTTTGCTCGTTTTGTGGTGCCCTCAGTGCTTTTTATTTCCTTTATTTTCAAGAGAAGTCAGACATTTCCAAAAAATGACTATACACTTTTCACCTGAGATGGACAAGATGCTGAAATGTGTTGTGTTTAAGGTCAGTGATGCAGAGAAGGACCAACTTTCTGTGAAGTTTTACTCGCCTCTCTGTTTCCACTGACATGAGAGCGATTAGAAAATCACACGCATTCCTTTCAGGGTTGATCTGCCCCTTTAATAAATTTACTGTTTGAACTTTTAAATGCCACATCAGGTGTGTGTGTGTGTGCGTGTGGGTGGGTGCTTAAATGCCACATCAGGTAATGAGGTCATCAGTCTGCTGTGAGGCTGCCGTCCTCAACTGCATGTGGGCTTGCTGGTGGTTTGAGAAAAGGCCTCGTTTTCAGCCGGTTTGTCTCCGTCTGCAGATTGATGCCGAGAGGTCGCCGGACCAAGTGTTCGCCCAGATCTGCCGCTCGATGGAGTCTGGCTTCTGATACCTACACCTTCACACCCCAAACTCTGCAGTCGAGGAGGGTCCATCTAAGAAGACCTTCTCTCTTTCTCTCTGCCGTCACCCCAAGGAGACTCACTCGCATAACCTCACACCTGCGCCAGACTCATTGAACTCCAGTGGTATGCATGTCTTACCTGCAATCAGTGAAACTTCTCTCTCTCTGCTTTTTGACACTGACAAAGCGCCTGGTTGTCACATTCTGCTTCACAAAAATGCATCCCCCCAACCCCATCCCCTCTTCTGTCTCTCTCTGTAAAATCAACCTCAATATATGCTGCCAACTGCCACACCAAGGCAGATAACTGTACTGAGAAAAATAGCAGTCCCTGCTGTGACTGAGAGCATGCTGGAAGTGAAATCTCGCCACCTTCCCACCAGAGGAGCTGAGCAAGGTTCCCCCTGCCATACTACAAAGTGGAAATGTCAGTGTGTACTCGTGCTCTCACGCACAGCACCTTGCTTCTTATTGTAACAAGCATGCAAGAGTTAAAAGTTAAGCTTAACTGCCTTTTGTGCATTAAATTTAAAAAGGAAAAAAAAACAGAAGCAAATAAAGAGTATTAAGATTACTGCATTTGTATGTTTCCAAGCTCATCGTACAGGTGCGTGGTTTGGTATTTAACATTCAATAAAGCCAGTGCATTTGCTAAATGAAGCATTTCTGAGTGTCCTTTGGTGTGGTGTGTAGCGTGCAGCATCAGAGCTGAGCTGACAGCGCCATCTGCTGGTGAGAGGATCACAACAAAAAGGCAATTAAGTGATAAGTGTAACAGGTCAAGACAGGTGAAATTCCCCTTTCTGTCAGGATAAAGAAGTTTAACTACACATTTAATCTCTGAGATATCTACACATAAGAAAAAGGAGTGATAAAGAAATGCAGCTGTAAATGAAAGAAAGTTGAATTTAAATTGTAAGAAATGCATGTTAAATTTCAGGAAACGTTTCTGTTCATTCACAGAAAATATCCTGTTACTTTTTACTGAGCATCTGTTAATTACTTTGGTGTAGTACGGATGGCCATGGTGGAGGTCTTTATCAGTAGGAGAAGATGCAAAACTTATTAAAATAAAAGTCCAAAATATATGCACCCTGCCTTATTTTCCAAAGATTTTTACGCCCCTCGGGCCTTATGTTTTACACCCCTGGTTTAAGAGTTTAGCGTTTCAGTTAAAATACACAGAAAGATCATTTGGACATGTAAGAAGTATGACGAGAGGGGAGGAAAAAAAGAAGCACTTTCACATCTTCCTGACAAACTTGGGTCAGGAAGAACAAAATATCAGCACTGTTGGTTCCAGCAGGTGGAAAGAGGCAGAAAATTAGCTGTCACACAAAGTGCTTCTCTCCCAGTGAAAGGTCACCAGCATGGCTTTATTCTGCAAAAGGACATTTCCTGTGTTTCATACCACAGTGAAATTGCAGAAGAAAGTCTATAGAACACTTGCACGAGAAAAAGCTTCACCAAGAAGCACTTAAGATTTAATTGACAGCAATAAAAAATATTTTACAGTTAACATTTTCATTCAGGTTCTGGGAGAGACTCAATTACTCAGCATCAATGACAGGACTGCCTCATTATGGCCAATATTAAAATTGCATCCAACCCCACTTAATGTGACAGTTATAATCTAGAATTTTAATACACATCATTTTGAGCTTTTATTGCGCTTTTTCCCTTCTTGGGTGATTATCTAGCCATCCATATTTTTACTCATAACTTCTTTTCCTCATTTGTTAGAACTGTACTCACCACTTTATAAGCCAGCTAAAATTCAAGCCCTCCTAAGGGTCCCTTTGATTTATCAAAACGCTCAGGATTCAGGCTAGTTCATCTACTCTTGGTTCTGTGTGATCCCAAGCACAGAAGCCACACCCACCCGGTGTTCAAAACAGCCGTTTCAGAAGAAAGCTGGGTTTAAGGGTGTGTGAGGACTGAACCGTGAATCAACTAAAGCTATTCTAGCAGAGTCAAAATCAATTACTTAGTTCCTAAAAATGATGTGAAGAATTTGCTACCAGTTTGCCAGGGTTCAGGGTTTGATATAAAACTGAGAAAAACACAGATTAATCCTGCTGAGCCAAACTCAGGGTGACTTTGATGGCTGATAACAGAGGAAGCACGGATATAGAAAAACTTATTTTCACATACTTTTATTTCCACGGTTCTCCTAGCATTTTTTAACATTATTATTTTATTTTTTTACATAAGAACAGACTGTTATACACAGATATTGAAGCAGGGCAAAGGGGGTGAGGGAAAGAGACAAAAACCATACAAAATGGTGTCTACTCAAGCACAACAAAATCTATGTGTATAAAATTGTGTGGGTTGCTCCACTGTGGTGCACCAACCACTACCTCAATTATTTATCTTTTTTTAAATAGATTAATAAAAATACAATCTTTTAAATGGACCTTTAAGGTGGACTGCAAAATTAAAGATCTAGAGCCATGATGACTGGATCAATAAAGTAGGACAGTGTGGGTCAACGGAGCCACGCAGGAAGGGAGAAGTTGTGGCCAGGTTAAAGGTCCCTCCCCCACGCCAAAACAACAGCCTCTTTTTTTTTTTTCTCTTAAAAATGGCACACAGCATCTAGCGCTGGCTACTTTTCACCATACACTTGTACACTCAACATGATCAACAACGGCACACACTGGGGGCGGAAAAAGAAGAAAACAGGTGTTTGTTGTGTATTTTCCGTTCACACGCCTGCCTTCGGAAATGTTTGCTCTCCGTGCTGTAGTGCTTCTTGTTAGATATGTTTTAGTGGAGAGAGCAAAGGAAAGGGAAACAGATGAAAGTTTGTTATCTGTGTGTGTTTGAGAGGTGAAGGGGGTGTAGAGAGCAGCGTTTGTGTGACAGTGGTCGTGATGGCTCCATGCTGAAACATGGGAGCTCGATCCGTTTTAACACATACAGATTTGTCTGCAGAACAAAATGTGGATCTGCAGCCTGGGGAAAAAAAGAAGAAAACAAATGAAAACAAAAACAAAACAAAAAACACTGGCTTCAACCACAGTGTCTGCTGAACTTCACCTGCAGCACCCCAGACGTCTGCTGAGGACACCGCGGCTCATAAATACTCAATCTACGGATACCTAGCTAGAACATTTTCACTCTTGCATAACACAGAGACCACATACACGCATAAAACCACCTATGTGTATCTCAGTTGATGACTTCACAGTCCACTATGACGTGCTGGTTGGCCACCCATCACCATTAGGTGGCGCTTCACCAGACTGATCATCAATCCTCCAGTTTTGAAGCAGCACAGGGAGGTAACTGGAGGGCGATGGGGGGGAGAAACGGGGATACAGGACAGCCCTGCTGGAGTCACGGAGCTCGGGAATGTCGTGTGCCTTCTATTTTCTTTTTTTGTTTGTTTTTAAAAATAGTGTATCGTTTTCAAATCACGGATCCGTTGAATAACCTGGCTGAGGTTGAGCAGGGCTTCCCCCCCCCCCCCCTTTTCTTTATTTTTTCCTTTTTGAAATATTTATTGAGGAACCGTCATGGCCACCCTTTGCTCAAGTCAGGGAGGTCAGTTACCAACAGCCCCCCCACCAGCAGCACTGGTCTGCTCTGAGGACCCCGGCTGTCTGCCTGCCTAATGGCCTTCCTGCCTGGCGGCGGGTTAAGCGGTTATCTTGGACTTGAAGGATGGAGCCATGCACAGAGTGGCCTGTGGGATATGTGGAGAGAGCCTGAAGCTAGGGGTGCCTGGGACCCTGTCATCTGTTGGCTGGGAAGTAATTGGGGTCCAGGTAGTTGTAACCTGTGCTCTGCGGCAGGCAGTAGTCCCGGTCCAGGAAGGTTTCTGCCTGGTACACTGGCTCCAGGTGGTGGTTAGGCTTGTGGGTCTCAGTCTTGAACAAGCTGGAAGATAAGGAAATGATACTGTAAGAACCACATATAAGCAATTTTCCAGCAAGTACATTTACTTTGACATATTGGGTCTCACACTGGAAAATTTTCACTGAGTGCTGTTTCCCCATAGATTTATATAGAACTGGAAGCCTTTTTATAACTACACTGCCACTGTGGCAGTAGCTATTTAAAGAAATGCACGTTTAAGGCACTTCAGTACTGTCTTTCTTTTTTAGACCCACGAACTACAGCCATCTTGCGTTCCATCTACCATCTATGGTAACTACACGCCATCAGACAGGTAAATCACGTGTTGTACTGTGAGATTAACTTGTAGTGTACAAAAAGAAAAACATGCAAAGTCAATGATGACTGCAGGAACCTAAAAATGTTCTGTGGAAATCCTTAAAAAATGAAACAAAAATGGGGTTCAGTTTAAACTAGCTTTTAGTGGGGGGATGAATGTTATTTAGTGAATGGCATAACACAAACAAATGCAAAACATCCTGTGTTTTCATTTCCACCATGTTAAATGTGTTAAAATGTCAGCAATATTTTCATCATGGTGCAAAGCGACCAGCACTGTGTATGACTGTTTGGTAATAAAGGAAGTAGAGCTGACCAGTCGGAGCAGTTGGAGCAGAAGTCAACAGAGTTGTCAGGCGGACAGTCCTGACAGTGCCACCGCACACCCAGGATGGGCTCCATACCACAGACGTCACACTGCACAAAACAAACACAAACACAAACATATTCATCGTCCACAGAACACACTCCCACAAAAGTATGAACATATTAACACCTTCTCTACACTACAAACTTGTTTCTGAAGGCCTTGGAGTAATTAAAAGAATTATTATTCAACAATGCCATTAAAATGTGCACATTTCTTAAGTTCATTTTAAAGCTTTAGGCAGAACTACTTCCAATATTTCACAGCCTCCAGTAGTTCTATTGGGACCTGTTAAAATATAGTTGTTACAGTTTATTTATCGTCTTATGATAACACATTAAAAAATAAATATTTCCTCTGCCGCCAACTTGAATTTATTTCCCCCTCAGGGTGCGACTTAAATGCATAACATTTTGAGGGAACATGTATATGCAGATTCCTGATCTTAATGTCATCACGGCGCAGTCTTTACCTTATAGCCTATGTGCCGGATCTCAGTCTTATCCTCCTGGATCTCCTGGAGCTTCTGTTTTTTCAGACGTTTCAGCTGTAAAAGCTCTTTGTATTCTGGCAAACTTCTCAGCTCCACAGGTACACTCTCTTCATCCTGTTCAGACAAACAGGATGTTGTTTGACAGTCATCAGGAAAACCACGTACATAATATTTCCTCAACAACTCCAAGGATCTAATCTAGATGCTTTTTACCCTGCAGACTTATTTACAGCCCGCAGCGATCAGTCTAATTTTAGCTGGACACAAGCAACGTATCGATAAGAGAGTACATACTGTCTTTCAGCCTAAAGAACAAGAGTGAAAAACATGGTGTCCTTTACAAAGACACAGCTACCTCCAGCTATTTGTATGAAGAAAAGAATAAAGCAAACAAAATGCAGCGTTTTATTTTACAACAAAAGCATCACACTTCTATGTTTTGACAAGGAACAGCTTTGTGAGTCCAGTTAGGCTGCCGATGCACTTTCCCTCAGCAGACTTTCAATCTTCCTGCAAATGCGACCAAAATAAAAGACAAGCTGGTGAAGTGAGAAATTACTGTGACCCACGCTGGCAACACCTTTTTGACTTTACTCCATACCGGCGGTGTCAGAGGTTTCGTTAACGCGCTGATGGAGACGGTAGCCTGTGTACTCAGCAGGCTGCAGCGACCTGGTTTCACTAAAAGGTTACTGCCATCAAAGGCAAGAGAAAGAAATGTCAGCTCCTGGATAATGGCGAGCACCAGGAGTTGCGCAGTTCAAACAGAACGAAAGGAAAGTCTGGTCAGGTCCCCTGCTCTGATTTAGGCATTTTTAAACAGAACAAGCAGCCGTGATTAGAGTAAAAATCAAGAGTTAAATGCTTCCCTTCACCCAAATGTGCTAAAGTGGAGCTAAAAAGAACAGTCTCTAAAAAAGCATACGCACGAGAGCAGAAGAGGAACACAGGTGCAGTAATTTTATTTAAAACCGCTTTAAATGAACTATTCAGGTATAGAAACAAATTCCCAAAAGCCCGTAACACATGCTTTTAGCAGTCTTTATCCTACAGGTCACTGCTTACATGAGAAGGAAGAGGGTAAGACTGTAAACAGACAGAAAAGAGGAGGAGTCATGAGGTTCATTATGCAGTAAAGTGACAAATAAAATGGGAAGAATCAGTGAAAACATGATAAGTCACAAGAAAGAAAGAAAGACAATAAACCTTTGAAAGAAGAAAACACACTGAAAGACAAAAGACTGACCGAATCATCAGCCGAAGGGTCCTGCACACTGTTGTAATATGCTGAGCGTTCATCATCTTCATCCATGTAGACTGGAGGCTCGTAGGAGGTCAGGAAGGTGGACGGCCGGTACAGGTGTTTGTTAAGGTGATGCTGCCGCTTGCTGGATGCCTGGAGAATAAATAGGGTTCGTTAGAAGAGCGTAAACAAGGCAAATATAACAAGCAGTTAACAAATTAAGTATGTTTGTTGTCTCTAAACTACAGGGTTGTGCAATATGAATGAAATTAGCATTATACTATTATAAAACGCACCCCTGGTGGTTATAGTCTTGGTGTGGTAGTTCATTCAAAACCAGATATAATCAAATGTAATCATAATGTCCAATTTAAAATGGAAAACAACAGCTGTAACACAAGACAAAGAAAAGCTTTACTAAATGGCAAAAAAAAAATGAAGACAATCTTAGTTGATACTGTCAGCACATCTACAGTGATATCAGCATACGGTGGCTGAAAAGTACAGAGGGACTGCAGCACAGAAGAGATGTTTGAGGCAAACACGAAATGGATGACATTGCATTATTTGTCCACTTGAGAGCAATAAAAAGCTTCGTTTTCAACATCACGTTTTATCACCCTGTTCATATCTTTGCCAGCAGGCACAGAGTTTAATCCAGTCTCCAGCGAGCGCCACACAAACTCCCATTCTTATCATTAAAATACCATTTAACTGAAAGCTGATATGACAACAATGAATTAGTTACCCAGCATAAACTTTAATATTCAAAGGCAAAACCATTACTTTCAATGAGATTACTTATTCAGTATGGCTATGAGAGGGGGGGTGTAGTAATTGAGTTACCTTTTTAGTGTACATGCACAGGTTGGGTGTTCTTCCAGGCACAGGGATACCAGCTTTTGTCAGTTTGATGAAGTACTTTTGAACCCTACTGGCAACCTGGAAGGTTTTAAAAGGGAGATGGTTCTGTTAATCATTCCCAACTGAGGAGCAGCTGCTTGAAGCATAGGAGCTCTCTCTCTCTCTCTCTCTCTCACACACACACACACACACACACACACACACACACACACACACACACACACACACACACACACACACACACACACACACACACACACTCACACTCTCCAGGTACTTGTAGGGGGTGCAGTTAACATACAAGTCAGCCTGCCTTTTACCACTGACAAGCGTACACTTTTTCGATTTAACAGTTTGTTTTTTGCAATTTCAAAGTCACAACAGGACAATAAAAATAAAAGGAAAGATGCTTTTTTGAGCTTCTATGAGATCAAATCTTTTGGTGCATACATCTACAAATATTCTAAACTAAGCTGCTATAAAATGTAACTTAATTGAAGTTGATCCTCATTTTCTTCGTCACCTGTTTTGCTGTTCGATTGCCCAACTCATCAGCAATCTTCTGCCATCTTCTGGATTCGACTTCCTCAGGTGGGAATTTAACAAGAAGCTGCTCCAGTTTTCTCTATCAAAACACACAAAACATCAGGTTAAAATTATTGCTTCATTCTTTAATGTTTTTAATAAATCTAACAGGTGTTGACAAAAATCATGTTTTGTTTATTTGGTGGGGCGTTTTTCATTAGAGGGGATAAATGAAAAATACATAGAACTGATCACCTAATCATGGTAAATCTAAATTAAATCTATTCAATTCTATTTTATTTACATAGTGCCAAATCACAACAGCAGACACCTGAGGGTGCTTTATATTTTATGATGAAGTCCTACAATAATACAGAGAAAGCCCCAACAATCAAATAATCCCCTTTGAGCAAGCACTTGGCGACATAAAGTGCATAAATTAAGACGTATTAATAGCGCTGTACCAGTTTTAAACAGGTCTTAAGTATTTATTTTCTGAATTATGTTTGATTTCTATTTTACTTGCAAACATCCAGTTTTATGACGATCAACCTATAACAATCTAAACCACTCTTATGACAAATTGTTGCAGCGTGCTACAGAACATATGAGCTCTTACACTCTTGCTACCTACCTGTTCTTCCACAGTCCACAGCTGGTTAAATGTGTCGGGTTTATTTGGATGACAAATCCTCCCCCTGATCATCTGTCAAAGCACAAAAGTGGCAGCCATGTTAGAAGACTGACACAAGACAAAAAATAATGGGCACACCACCATTTGAAGAGCTCTTTACATATGAACTGCCTGGCACGCTGAGTCAGTCAGTTTGACAGAGAAAGCCTGGCTGTCAGATGTGACTTGAGATGTGTCATTGGGAGGATGCAGAAAAACACCAACTCTTTTGAGTGACAAACAAAATCCTGTTAGGATTCAGAGAGTGTAGTCTGAGAAAATGCTAATGTGTCTGCACAAAATAAACAGGGAGAGCAACAGAAATAATCAAGGAGTTGTTTTCTTAGTGCTAAGTGCTTTGCCACGTCTAATCCCAGCAATCAATTAAAAGTGAAACCTTGCTGCCGATACCATGTGGGAAAACACAAACACGCACACACAAAACAGAGGCTAAGAATAAGACTTAATCAGAGGAGTGGGGGAGAGGTGTGCTCCTCATGTTTCCATAGATACCATCCTTTGTGCTCACATGCGCTGCATGTTTAACTCTGCCAAGAAGTAAGAATATGAGGTTGGAGGAGGTGTAAAATAACGTGACGATTTGTAGGGTGACCTGCAGGAGATCAGTGACTCACCAGCTCCGGCTCTTAGAAACTGATGTCACAGAACCTGCACTAATGATATACTGGGAGATAACTGCAGCTGTGATGGCAGCACCTTGTGAGTGTTGTGCAGAATCTTTTAGTAAGGACACTGAGGTGTACCTGCGTTTGCCTGCCGTTCTCGGGCGCGTCACTTGTGGGTAGAGGGGAGTACATTGTGGAGGATTCACCTTCCTTCTTGGGCTCAACGGGACTTTTTGGTCGAAGAGGCAAACCTGGATAGGGAGAACAGATGTTTCCTTTGACAACAAGAAAGGAAAAAAAATGCACATACACTTGATAATCAATCTATTAACAGCTCAAGTCATTCACACGTGCCTTTGTCAAAGATCAACTTTAGCCGCCTGGTTTTCCGTTTCTTGTCGCAGAATTCTCTTTCAAAATCCCCGAGGCCTGAGGTGTACTGCTCCCAGGCAATGTCAGGAAGCTGGACAACATGCTGAGGACACGGCAAGCCTAGATTCACCTGAGGATCGCACAAATCAAGGGCCAAAGTCAAGTTGAATCTTTAGCCTAGTTTTACTAAAGCACATCACAACAGGAGAGGAAAAGACATCCACTATAGTCCCCCCCCCCCAAAAAAAAAAACTCTACTGGGAATGCTTTATACACTTGAATCTGCTACTTTTCTGCTGTGCACTTCCAGGCTTTGTGCACAGCACTTAGCTGCACCAAAGGCATTGTTACCCGTTTTTGCAGCTGTTCCACAAAGCTGATGGGATCGGCAAGCGCCTCTCTCTGATGACGCGCCAATGTTTCAAGGTCCAGGATGGCCTGCGTGCGCTGAGCCTCGAGAACTCCAATAGTCTGCAGCAGTCTCTGATAACTGACACAGTGGGGAGCAAGGTTAGGCAAGAGTAGAAGGAAGACACTGCTTACATTATTTAACCTGACACTTGCAATGCTGCAGTGCATCAAACTTTTAGACCACACACCATGCATAATTCAACAATGTTGCTGAGAACCTAAACAGTTGCACAAAACATGACCCATTTTCAAAAAGTTCCAACCTATTCTGCAAAGAAAATATAAACGGTATTACTGACTCCATCTATGTGATTATCACCACAGTGGCTGGAGACTATGCATCTTCTTAAACCAGATGCTATAGTAAAAGCCTAACAAGTGTAGAGTTACTGATCTAATGAAGCCCATTAGGGACTCTAACTGCACATCTCTCAGATTTCAGACCAGATATCAAAACCTGTGCATGACAAACATTTGGGTTTTGAAGCACTTCAGGAGCCTTGAGTGACCTTTCCTCTCACACTCTCTGGGGCAATGGGAGAACTGCAAACTGAGCTGTCAATGACTAATTGTGCTAGTGACTCAGAGTCCTTACAGTGCGAGCAGAGCCCCAGGAATTGACAGGAACGTGACAGCATCCTACACAGCTATAAAGTAATGCAGGTGCTCAGTGGAGCAGAGTGGATCAATCTCTACTAACACAACATGAATGAAAATCAATGCACAGGACACAATTTCGACGACAGAAGTCAGCTTTGTTTAAAGTTGTGTTGGGCTTCTTGGCTTGTACAGCATCCACTTAATCTATGCATCGATGAAAATTCAGTCTGTCTATGCATTAGTGGCATCAAAACTACTTTCTGTGATACTAAGCGACTGTGATTCAATGTATTAAAAAAAAGGAAAAAAAAAAATCTGCAAAAGAAAGCAGTGAGAAGATCCATTTTGAGGGAGACTTGGCTCTTCTCACCAAGTGTCCAGAGACAAGTCTGGTGTTCCATTGCCACCTACTGGGCCCGAAGTCCACTGACAAACATCACTGCCAAAGAAAAGCTGGCCTGTACAATATTAGTGCAATGTTAATGTCTGATAATTGAGAACAGGGATCTACTTAATATGTTTAGGACAGAGACATTCGTCAAAATCCACAAAACTGGTGCAAATATAAGATGTATGAATCAAATTTGTGCCAATTCTCCACGTTCAGCAACTCCAAAGTGCCTCGTCATGCCTTCCTAAAAATGACTCCTGGCTGCATTGATCGGAGGCTTTGAAATTCTCCTTACTCAGCACAACCAAACCTTGGCATGGCACCGAAACTTGATCAAATTATCAGGCAACACAAGAGCAGTGAAATCTTATTCTAAGCCACTATCCGAATATGAAACATTTACGGATATTAAGTGTTCAAAGACAAAAGAACCCCAGCAGATTATGTCTCAAAGTCCTCCTCTACCCCTCCTCCTGTGAAGATGTACAGCAAATCAGACGACCTGCCACAGCGCAGTTAGCAGAGCCTGACTGAGCGCGGCATGGGACATGTCCACCAACATAAACATCTCATCTTTCAGGACAAATAACAAAAAAAAAAAAAAAGAAAACCACAAACAAAGATCAACACTGAGAAATCCTTTCTCTAAGAAACAGCTCAACGTACCGAGAGAAGAGATGACAAGAAGCAATCAGCATAGTAATTTTACAATCTCCTCGGGCTTTGGAAGAGTGACAAGTGGCAGTTAATTCACACAATAACAGTCCCAGATTGAAGGTGGAAATTAACTGCTGAAACATGGGAAACCTAAACAATAAGGCGGGAGCTATAGTTAGACGTTCCCGCAATTACTGGTGGACATATTTAAGCATTCTGTCTGCGAGTTGGCGGTGTAAAAACCCACGAGCTTCAACAGTAATTCAGCTTGTAAGCTTGAAAGCAGACTTGTAATCTGCTTTCCAAAAAGACTGTTCAATGTTTTCTTTTCATTATATTTACAATGTATTGTTTGTTTGTTTTAAACTCTCCATTCTAACGTGTGATGCAACCAGGATCTTCACACAGACTTCTGTGGGTGTATTCATCTTTATTGCACTATAGTACAATTTCTGAGCTGTTTGTCACTGACTATGTTTGGCCCTTTTGCACTCAGAGGCTCCTCTTTGGTGTTTCCATACATTACTGCAGTACAAGATCTACTTTTGAAGGCTTATCTATACAATGTTTATATGTATTTTGTACATATCTTGTGTAAGAGTGATAAAAACCTCAAGCCAGAAATAGGTGAGATACACTGCCCTGCTATATTCTTATATATTTCATACAGACTTGAACAAGCTCCCCTATAGTTGAACAGGGCCTACATTGTGAATACTGCTGAGAATCGGGACTAGGGCTGGGCCATATCATACAGTTCATGGTAATACCGGTATAATGTTGGGCAACAATAAGGAAATGAAATATCGCAATAGAATACGGGTAAAACGTGCATGCGCAGTGCCTTTGTTTTCAGACGCACATGGCGGAAAAACCATGGCGGCGACGCAGAATGAGAAGGGCGAAAGCGGATCGTTGAATAAAAACGGATGAACCAGAATTGGTTTGTAAAAATGCTGCAACTTCACTGGTGTGGAACTGGTTCAGCTTTCGTCCGTCAGATACACAACAAAGCACTATTTTTGGTAGAGCATGCTAGCGGGCCGTCGTTATTACCGTGTTTTTTGGAAAATACGGCACACTTAAAATCAATCCTTTGATTTTTCTGAAAATCGACAGTGCCCCTTATAATCCCATGTGCTTTATGTATGAATTCTGTTTGTGTTTACTGACCTTGAAACGATTTTATGTACACGGCGCTCGAAAATCTGTCAAATGTTTCAGTACGACTTTGCTAAGCTACGAACCCGCACCGCTTGATGGATTGTCGGAGCACTACGGCTGTCGTAGGGAGGAGCCTCGCGGAGTGATACGTACTGTGCTTCAACATAATATTACCGTATTGTGTGTGTATAACCTCTTTTTAAGTTTTGTGGATATTATACATGGTTATGCTGAGGACATGTCGGCCAGTTTCCACTGGAAATGCCTTTTGGTTAAACTGTCAGCCAGGAATTTGCATTTGCACTGTTACGTTTTTATATAACTTTGATGCACATAAAAAAAACAGCTGCTTGTTTAAGTGAAAATACATTATTAGTGCAAAAAACCCCATCAAAGTTGTGGAGTTGTAAAGTATTTTGTCTAGTGTCAATTATATCGCCAGTTATATCGTTATCGCAAATTTTCAAATGTATATTGTGATAAATATTTTTGGTCATATCGCCCTGCTCTAATCGGGACCATTTTTATTCGTTTAGCCTTTTTACCTAACTGTTCTTTATTTATTTTTTTGTTTGTTTGTTTTTTGATGACTACAAAGCATATTTGTAATTTAAGATATATAGTAACCACCCTGCTCTTTTTCTGACTGTTAATTCACATATATATAGGGTATAGGGTTCAGTTACATGTTCTGACTGGATCCTTTTCCTATGTGATAACACAAGTACAAGTTACCCTAGCCAGGCAAAGGTTAATTATTCATCCTTGAAGGAGAAACGAAGGGTTATTGAAATCATTAACAGAAAAGGAAGAAAAATATTGCTCTACTTGTCAAATCTTTGCCTTTTTAAAAAAAAAAAACTAAATAGTGAAATTTTTACCTATTCAGACCTCAAATGTATCAAGCCAGGGGGTTAGAGGTTTTCAATAAGGAAAGGTCATAGGGTCACTTCACTTTAAAGAGTCAAAATCCAAAAACAGTTTTCATATTATTTGTATATAAACTTAAAAATGCTGAAGCATTAAAAACATTAGAATAATCTTGGAAAAGAAAAACCCTCAGTACTTCAAATGCATCGCTGGTTGATCAAAAATATATTGATAAACATTTGCAAGAGCTACATCAACAACAGATTAAGAGAGCACAATCCACAGGGGAGCTCCCACATACTCTTTGTTGTGTTTAAGAGCCAAGTGGTCCGACTCGAAGTAATACACGTCTGGCTCCTCTTCCTCCTCCTCCTCCTCCTCCTCCTCCTCCACAGCCTGGCTTTGTGTCAACTCCTTGCTGTGTTCGGCCTCTTTCCCCTCTATAAATCCACCATCCTCACCACCTGCCCTGTCCCCAGGATCCCCAGACACCGGCTCCTCATTGGAGTGGCCAATAGAGTCTGAGGGAGCTGGCTCTTCCACCATAGGGCAGTCCTCCTCCTCCAGCCCAACCACCACCTCCCCCTCTTCCCTCAAGGGACCATTGTCTCTGGGAGGAGAGCTGGGCTTGGAGGAGCAAGCTTTTCCACTGGACACAGCCCTTCTGGGTGAAGTCCGCCGAGTGTATCTGTGTTCATAGAGCTCTGTGAAAGAGGTGGATGTGCTGGAAATAGAAGGGTTGCACTCTGGCTCTGTGGGGGAAGGGGGTGTTGTTAGTGGGGATGTGGTTTCTCCTGAGTTGCTGTTGTTGTTGTGGATTGGACTACTGTTCATATTAGTGGTGGAGAAGGAGGTGGAGGCAACAGATTCCTGCACTGGTGTCAGCAGCCGTCCATTCGTGTCGCTCTCGCTATCCATCACCTGCTCCTCATGAGCCAGACAGAACGAGTCACCTACTACGTCAACCTCCATCTCCTCCACTTCCTGCTCCTTGGCCACTATCAACTCAGGGACAGAATCATCCAGAACACCCTCAGATATTGGTGCAGATGAGGATGGCAATTCTCCTGAGCCAGAAACCTCCATATGCCCAGGGACAGAGTTTCTACAAGGCACAGCGGGATCAGGGGATGAGGGAGTCCCTGTCTGACTGCCGTTGAGCAGGGACGAGAAATTAGTATCAGGGGTAGGATTTGAACTAGACTTTTCACCAAGCGTGTTTGATTCCTCTGTGTTATTTTCTCGGAGTCCATTAGAAGCTTTGTGGGCATTTGGGAACTGAGAGGCCCCATCACACTCCACATGACCATCCTCTGCATCGTCCCCTGTGAGCCCACCTTCCTGTTTACTGAGGATAGGTGAGGCAGGAACTGTGTTAGCAAAGTTCTGGCTGGGTAATTCCTCACAACTGTTGTCCTTGCTAAGCTCTGGGACTGAGTCAGGACTTTCGGGTTTCACAAGCTCAGGGTCCTTCTCCTGTCCCTGAGACTCTCCAGAGCGAGAGCATCGCTTGGCCCTTTTAATTTGAGGAGAGGCATCCCGCGCCCCGTTCCCTCCATCACAGTTCTCTGACTTTTCAGGGCTAATGTCTTTTTCTAAACATGACTGGCCTCGCTTCCTGGAACTGGTCCATTGATCGGCCTCTACCAGAGAAGCATCAGAGTGAGTTACATTTCCCTGCAACAAGGCCTGTTGTTGGCCATCCTGCGAATAAGTGTCCGGTGTCTCATCATGCTTTGTCTCCTGTTTAGCATCCTGCTTTGACTCCTGCTTAACGTCTTGGTTTGACTCCTGTTTTGTCTCGTTTTTTGATTCCGGCTTGACGTCCTGTTTGGTGACCTGCTTCGACTCTGGCTTGACGTCCTGTTTGGCGACCTGCTTTGACTCCGGCTTGGTATCCTGTCTGGGAACCTGCTTCGACTCCGGCTTGACATCCTGTGTGACGTCCTGCTTCGACTCCGGCTTGGTGTCCTGTTTATTGTCCTGCTTCGACTCCAGCTTGACGTCCTGTGTGACGTCCTGCTTCGACTCCGGCTTTGTGTCCTGTTTGTTGTCCTGCTTCGACTCCGGCTTGGTGTCCTGTTTGTTGTCCTGCTTCGACTCCTGCTTGGCGTCATGCTTCGATTCCAGCTTGGTGTCCTGCTTGTTGTCCTGCTTCGACTCCTGCTTGGCGTCATGCTTCGATTCCTGCTTGGTGTCCTGCTTGTTGTCCTGCTTCTTCTTGGGCGAACGGGCCCTTGGCAGTGGAGACACTGAGGTCTCCTCTGGCTGGGCGATGCTGCGGTTCCTGAGGGTTCGACCACAAAAGTTCTCATCCAATCCATTGAGCCCCACTGATGACCTTGTGACGCGCGAGGAACGGGATGCGGCCATACTATGGCGAGTGCCTACAGTCTCCTCATCTTGGTGCTCTCTCCTCTGCAGCCAAATGCGGGCACCTGCAAGATACACATGGAGAAACTTGCACTTAAATGTCAATCTAACAACTGAAAGCTATAAACATATGCAGCTCACTGTTGCATTAACATCACAGTTTTCAGTTTGACTGGTTTCACTGGACTTGCATGCTAAAAATGAATGCATGAACAGTACCCTGTGGTGTTTCAAACAGAAGCATGTACCAGAAGGCCTTTGTTAAATACCACTCGGGTCATTGCTCACACCAGAGGGGTATTGATTTATTCTGTCATTGTAGCTAAGCAACACCTTCTGTCCACAGGCAAATCTAGATGTCTTATACCAGGTCAGTACACAGGGAATAAATTCAAAAAGGGGGGGAGATCTTACACTCGCACAAGGAAACAATCATGTCAGATGTTCCTTTGTGCCTAAATGATCAATCAGTCTGTACACACGCCTCAAATGGCACAGCTTTGAGGCTCATTTGTATGTGACTACAGCTCAGCAAGCATTTTAAGATATGAAAAGACCACAAGCACAGAAACAAGGCGTTTAAAAAAAAAAATCCATCACACAGATTGTGTATGTCTGTTACAGCAAGGGAATATGTATTTCCTCCTTGCAGGCATTTCTGTTTTTTGTCACAAGTAAAATAAATGTAGTTTAAAGGTTGACTGATTTCTGACACTATAATTCTCACATCCAATTCAACAGAGATAACACTGCAGACACTGTTTTGTCATCATACACTGCAGGCCATTTATCTCTTCATAACAGGTGTGCCAACAGGCTGCTATCCTTCCAAAACTTATCACAACATACAAAAATTAAAATTCTCTGGGAACAAAAATTCTACATATAAACCATCATCTGCATATAAATGGAAAGCCATTTTGTGCCTTTTAAAAATAGAGTAAAGGGGGGGATGAGATATAGGGAGAAAAGCAGAGGTCAAAGTATTAATCCCTGTGGTACCCCACATGAAACTAAAGCTGAGGATGATCTGAAATCCAAAGGACTTGCACAAAACGTTCTCTCAACCAGGTAAGCCCTAAACCACTGAAAAGCAGTACCACGAATACATAGTTCATAGTACCGTCAGTAGCTAGTTATTACACATGTAATATTACACATCAGGCAAAGTGTCTTCCTAAAGTCTACCCATATTTTTTTCTCCATATACAAGAAAAAGTCTCAAATCATCTTAATATTTCTCTTCACCTCTCTCTGATGTGATCCATTTGTGTGGGTGATGGCTGACCCGCACTATATTGAAAATACAATAGCAACTCATCTGCAACTAAATGGTAAATGAGCTGGTTCTTATACAGTGCTTTTCTACTCTACTTGAGCACTCAAAGCGCTTATACACCCAATTACGCACATTTGTACAAGCACTTTTTCTACGTAAAAGTGGGGTTTTTTAATCTAACATTCAGCCCCTGATTATCTGGTGACTGCAATGAAAAAAAATCTGTTTGCTGTCGGATTGCAAGTAGCTGCGGCAACCAACTGGTCACCCAGAGACTGAACCTCAACCTCTAGGCAATCCCTTATGGCTGCAAGTCGATTACAAAGGTAACCTATCTCCAAACAAATTGTCGTCTGACTCTCACTGACTGGAATCACTCTCAAACAGACTAAAGTGCAGACACGGAAAACTGGAGACCCGACAGCCAAGTATTCATTCCTGTAATCCTTCTTCCAAGTTCACCACCTGGTGCACATGGATAGTTTGTGCATTATAATGTAAATTACCAAATTTCACATGGACCCTAGCAGACTGTCATACAGTTCATGAATACAGACAGATTCCCAACACATTGCAATCAGCCTGAGTCAGTCTGCACTGATGGGCAAAACTTAACTGTTTGTAGTCTGATAGTATCCCTATATAAAAGCAAGACTGCCAATCACCGATATCATTTTGTAGTTAAATTGCCATCACACAGCAACTATGTCACAATTTGTAGAGGTATTTATTAACGTGTTTTAAATCTATGAGATTCTGAATGATTTTTAATGTGAATTTCTCTGTATATAGATGGCAACGGATTTGCCATTTTCACCAATTTATCACAGTGAACTGTTGTATTGTCTCAAACAGATTTCATGTAAATGCTAACTTGACCCAATTGATTCGCAAATTTATAGCAGACTTGTTGCTCTTTTATCATCATTTTGATTGAGTAAAGTTGCTTCGAAGACTGCAATCAACTGTGAGTGGTTGCAGACGTCATCATCATCTTTGAAGCAATTCCACGGCAGCAAGATCAGAAGTTCATTGCACACAGCTGCAATAATTTTAGTCATGCTGCAGTCTCCAACCACTGTTTTTTCACAGGTGATTGCAACATGAGGGAAAAGGAGAAACTAGTGCCACTATTAGGGAGTTAGGAAAATAATGGTTGAGTCGAGCCTGATGTTATATTAAACATAAAGAATGATTCCCAGCCTCTTCCTCAGGCAGGCCATCGTTTTAATTTAACACTGATATCAGCAGAGACCCAAAGCATCGCTATTAAATCAGTAATACAAAAAACTGGATCACTGCATCTCTAATAAATTCACACATATAGACAGCTAGTTCTTGTTTCTCTCAGCATTTTTTTTTTATGAAGCATATTGCATAAAGATCATGGAAACAAATTAATACAATTTCTCTCTCATATATCTAACAAAAGTCATGGAAGCATTGAAAAAAACAACAACGAAGGAGCTTTCAAATTGTAATTACAAAAACAGTTTACACTAGATTATGTTGTCTTACAAAGTTATTAAAACAAAATAAGTCAATTAACTCCACAATCAACAACTTCAAAAAAAACCCAAACCAAATACATAAATACCTTACTCTAAGTACAAAGTATTAATAATCAAGTTATAATTGCCCACAGAAAAATGCAGCTAATGAAAGGGAGATTGTAAAGTTCCTGCTCCAGTTAGGAGACTTGCTGCTGACACATCCTCTGCATCATGGTCCAACTAATAAATCTAACCACAAGGACAATAAAAACAACATGTTAGAGGTCATATTAAAGTGACATTCAGCAAGGTATGATCTCACTGGATGTCCTTTTATAGATGATGGGAAACAGTAGTAGCCATATATCTTGGGGACAAATCGCATCAATTAGCGCCATGGACGAGGTGCTCATTTACATTAATTCCCAGTACATCAAACTGTGAGCCGACCTCCGTCAAAACTGATTTAAAAGCTCCTTGTCTCCCATACTCGGACAGTCCCTCCCTTTTCCCACACTGTGCTAACACAGCACCATCAAAGCCACAGAGGCTACTCCGGCTACAAATACATTTTGATAATACTCCTTCAGGGAGCTAACAATAGTCACCTGAAATGAACACTACCACATGCACATATTACTCACACTCTGCTAAAGAGCCCAGCTGAGAAAACTAATGTGATTTGTCCATGCATAAAATAAAAGAGAAAGAAAAGCAGAAAACGGGGAGGAGGAGGAGCAGGTTTTTTTCAGACAGAGCGCTCACCCTTTGACTCAACACGACAAAACTAATTAAGCCGGCTCATCTAACCTGCTCCCAAAAACTAGGAAAGCTAATCACTACATCAAAAATAATTAGTGCTACAGCTGGGCTGAATAACTTTATAAAACATTTGATCACACTTCCACCTTCCTAATAATTAACACGTTCCTGGCTTAACTCACAGGGCCTATCTTAATAGTTAATATTAAGTTCAATGTTGCATTCGGGTACCAGATTCCACAGTTATTAAATTAAAGTCGTCATTACATTGTAAATCTGACTAGCCTGCCCAACATCAGGTTCAAACTACAGTCAGACATGCCTAGCAGAAGTGCAATGACTGGAATGTTATAAAATCAGGTGACTTGCGTATTTTCCCATCCCGGCTGTTACCGAGTGGGTACAGACGAAGGCGTTCTAGAGTAACAAACATTAAACATCCTCAATGACATGACTCTCCTTGGCTGTGGAGCCTGTAGTTAGCAGGCATTAAACTACTCGCCACAACAGTGATTTCCTAAAGTATAAACACTGTGCAAGTTAAAGTGTGTTTATTTTATTTAAAAGGGACATTAACATGAGCAAATGAGACACATTTAGACGGCTTGTTTCATTTTCATCTGCAGTACCCAGCAGGCTAACTGCATTTAGAGAGAGCAAACAAAAACAAACAGAAAAGAGCAAGAATTATTTGAATGTTAAAAGATGTTACCATATAACATATTAAACGAACGTTAAAGATCATTTACAAAACAGCACAGACAGAAAACAACACAAACATGACTACTGAACCAGAGGCGGTGTCACCGTTACAATGACACCACTTCCTATTATGACAGCATTTTTGATTATCCAGGAAACAGTGATTTATAAAAAGTATGTTAGTCAGTTCTGTGGGTATAGTATTCCAGGTATGTGCTGCTCCATAAGAGAAAACAGTCTGCCCAGAAACACTTTCTCAAAAAATACAAAAACAGTTTAGATCAGTAATTGCAAAAACTAGCAAATATAAATAGATTTATAGGAGACAGAAATTCACAGATTGTTTATGTTGCAGGGTTCAACATAACCAATGGCTCTATGGCCCGGGGCCAGTAAATATATCTGATTAGTCAGCTGCTGGTCCATTTGAGTGTTTCCATCACAGCAAAATGGATGAAGCAAACATTTGATTGTCCATCTTTTTTTTTTCTTAATGTCAGTATTTTCCCCTTGTAGTCTAAAACAGTGGCTTTCAAACATTTTATGACCAAGTCACACCAAAAGGCAAGCCTTCATACCATCTGTACTATCTTCCAGTTGTCTTTTAAGTTGTATACTGTCAGATGACAGCATTCTGGATACCACATTTTCAGCATCTGCAACTACAAGACACCTACGATTTAGATCATTCCTTTTTTGTGCGAAAAGAACCATGCATCACAATATAGTTGACACAAAATCCCAAGGCACACCTGGATTTGTCTCAAGGCAAACTAATTGGGAGTAGGGCTGGGCCATATTATACCGTTCACGGTAATACCGGTATAATGTTGGGCAACAATAAGGAAATGAAATATCGCGATAGAATATGGGTAAAACATGCATGCGCAGTGCCTTTGTTTTCATACGCACATGGCAGAAAAACCATGGCGGCGACGCAGAATGAGAAGGGCGAAAGCGGATCGTTGAATAAAAACGGATGAACCAGAACTGGTTTGGAAAAATGCTGCAACTTCACTGGTGTGGAACTGGTTCAGCTTTCGTCCGTCAGATACACAACAAAGCACTATTTTTGGTAGAGCATGCTAGCGGGCCGTCGTTATTACCGTGTTTTTTGGAAAATATGGCACACTTAAATTCAATCCTTTGATTTTCTGAAAATCGGCAGTGCCTCTTATAATCCTGTGTGCCTTATGTTTGAATTCTGGTTGTGTTTACTGACCTCCAAACGATTTTATGTACATGGCGCTCGAAAATTTGTAAAATGTTTTAGTACGACTTTGCTAAGCTGTGAAGCCACACCGCTTGATGGATTGTCGGAGCATTACGGCTATCGTAGGCAGGAGCCTCGCGGAGTGATACGTGCTGTACTTCAACATAATATTACCATATTGTGTGTTTATAACCTTCTTAAGTTTTGTGGATGTTATACACGGTTGTGCTGAGGATATGTCGGCCAGTTTCCACTGGAAATGCCTTTTGGTTAAACTGTCAGCCAGGAATTTGCATTTGCACTGTTACATTTTTATATAACTTTGATGCACATAAAAAAAACAGCTGCTTGTTTAAGTGAAAATACATTGATGATTTTATTTGCACTAATAAAATTGCGGAGTTGTAAAGTATTTTGTCTCGTGACAATTATATCGTCGGTTATATCGTTATCGCAAATGTTCAAATGTATATCGTGATAAATATTTTTGGTCATATTGCCCTGCTGTAATTGGGATTCACTGATATAAAAGTGTAATACTAAAGGAAGCATATGAAGCTATTAAAAGAATGCAGAGCTTGTTAGTGCCACAGGAAAACACTGAAGGCGGCTATGACTGTGAAGCAGTCGTGAAGCTGAACCTTCACACATTTGCAACTGAAAATAGAATTGTGCACAAGCTAAAATACATTTCAAGGTTAAAATTATATAAGGTTCATTCCAACAAGTGCTTCTTTTTTCGGTAAAAAGGTTGATGAAAACAGTCATTATAACACAGGTGTAAATTATGGTGGAGCTGCAGCTTCTACACACACCCCAAGAAGCAAATGGGCAGTGTTTGCTTCCGTGGTGGAGCCTATACCTCCTAACATTTGTTTTAAAGGTTTTGTTAGCACCTACCCAAAACAGAAATCTATAAATTCTGCAATATTTTATAAATTAAGCTACTCAGCCATATATAAAAATATTAAAGCTTAAAATGTCTGTCGTTCCCCAGGGTACATCACTGTGTTAACTTTTGCTGCAGACCAAACCTGCTTGGAAGCAGTTTTTGATGGAGATTACAAATGAGCGTGTGTAAAATTGCCACATACTGACAAATAAATCCTACAGAAAATAGGATCACCACTCCTGGAAGAAACCTGAGACCGCAGGGTAAAGATAGTCTGAGGGTCTTAAGTTTTTCAAGAGCCCTGATAAGAATCAATAAGAAATATAAGTTACCAGAATCAACTTTAGTCATGCTTTTTTCCCCATTGCGACAACTGTTAAATGATTCTATTGTTCTATAAGTCTTAATTATATAATCCTTATATAGAACACCAACTTGTACTTATTAACCTTAAAATAAAATCTGAGAAGGATGAGCCTACTTTGAATTTATGTTATTTATTTTGTACTTGCTCTTAAACAATTAAACACCACAGAGGCTGCAGCTGTAAAAATAAGGCTATAACTTTCCTGCTTTCCTTAACTTTCCTTTCCTGCATGTCTAACATAAGAATTTAATGGAATATGCAGTAATCTGTCAGAATCTCATGTGTTAATGACATAGCCACAATGCTGATGTGTCTATTAACTTACACGGTTACCATTTTTCCAATTTTCCTTCCATGCTTCAATTAGGCTAGACTTTATTAATACAAAAATCAGTGGCTGTGCTGACAGCAGACCTGTCCGTGTTTGCGGCTGGTCAGACGCTGCTGCCGCCGCCGTACCTTTCTAGGGAAAGGAAACTCTTTTATAGGATGCTTCGAGCTTTTATACCCACCTTTTTATACCCACTTGAAAAAAAGATTTTTTTTTTGGTGATAAACCACTCTGTGACTAAACTGCTCATAAGTCATGCCAGCATTACAGCCATTATATCAGATTAAGAGCCACAAGAAGACACTGTTTTGGTTAATTTGCATTTTCTCTCTCTAGTATATGAGAGAGTAGACTCAGCCAAGGATACATGGTTGGGATTCATGTTTGCTTCCTATATAAACATTTGACTGTGATGCATTCTTCTCCATGAAATAAGATGTATTAATCTCTTGATCTTTCTAGAAACACACCAGCCATTAAACCCACAGCTGCCAATTTACCACAGTAAGGTGTGACAGTGTTATTTACAGTACTAACACCATATTGCAATGTACAGTCACCGATCTTGACACGCCGAGATCAATTTGTACTCACAGATATCCAGAGCATAAGCAAAGATTTTGAGTGTGAAAGACATTGTATGTAATTAGAGGACCCATGTGTTACTGTACTCTCAAATCAACCCACTTCCTGCCCCTCTCTAAAACGCTTGTTTGGTTGTAGAGTTATGTTAACACGTGGTGTTTTTGCCTGCACTGTCTTGACAGATGTCTCATTTGCCATCACATAAAGAAGCACTGCTTTCACTAAGATAGCAAGCCTGTAAACTCCCAAAGCTGTGCACTAATAATAAACACGCAACTCACGAGCAAACTCAACTGTTAGCAAACCAGCTAATCTAAACGTGGGTAACAGAGTTTGGTATGATGCATGTGTTTTCCGATAAATAAACGAGCTCTGTGCCATTTTACCGTCCTGCTGGGCTCATCGTCTCCGCTGCCGACCTGAAGTTCAGCACTTCCACTGGGCCTACTGGCAACCAAACATCCGCGAAGTGGTGCTGGTGCACATTCCGATGAGAATCGCTCAAATCCCTACATCTCAGCTAAATCAACTGCCGCGAGCTCCAAGCCCACGAAGTTGGGAGGCACGAGGATGCTGTTTAAACTGACGACGAGACTGGACGGGGGCGCAGCAACAGCAGCAGCACGTGCCAGCCGGCTGAGTTGAAGACTAGTTTTTGCAGCAAAAAAAAGTTCACGATTAAAACTCACGACCACACGTCTGGACAGAAACAACCCAGTTATTTCACAGGGAGATTGCGAATTAGCTAAACGTTAGCATGCTCCAACTTCCAAGCAGACCTCAGTTGACCTAGCATGCCGTTTAGCGGGCTAACCATACAAAACTAACTTACCGTTAGCTCTCGGGGGTTAATTTAAAATATATATATATATATTTTAACACTTGAGACACCAAGCCGCAGGCTGTGGCACCAGCAAAATTAAATTATAAATTATTATACACGCTCCCTGTGACACTCAACGGACAAGTGTGCTGCAGTCTAACGGAACATTTTCCCCTCTTTCTGTTGTGCTCGACTAGTTAGCCAAGTTGGCTAACGTTACCTGTGCTAGTTCTCCCGTTAAGAGAAGAATCGTGGCGATTCCTGATGAAGCCCCTCTATTACTGACACCTAGCACATGCTAGCTAGCGCGACATCGGACAGGGGCGTTAAAGCCACAAATAAGACAGCACGTAGATGGAAGAAATCGCCGCTAACACGTTTTCGCCGAGGTTTATATGTCCAGCACTGAGAAGTAGCATGATTAGCAACCAAGCACTTGGTAACCAGCTAGCAGCCGAGGCTAGCCGCAGCAACCTGGCATTAGCTCGGCGAGCTAGCTGATTGTTCCGCGCATAACTTTGCCGATGTATTTGTGTACTGCCAGCAATGGCGGTCACACACATTTTGAGTGGGCTAATAAATTCAGGTTCTGTCGTTTGCTCCACCACAAGCAACGAACTGGAGGCACACTTCTAAACAGCTTTTGTAGCTTAAGAATTACACATACCTCACTTCCGTAAATTTGCTGCACGCTCGGCCGCAGCCATGTTTTCAATCCAGTCAACTAGTCGGGGTGTGTGAGCAGCAAGCGCTCTCTCGTCAAAATGCAACACTATCCTGTACATTTTTAGAGTGCCTCTCACTCTGCAACATTTCCTAATTTATGGCTTATTGACACTTTAAGGAGAAACAACATGCAGTTTAAGAGTGACACAATTAAAGAGTGGGCACAGCATTCAACATGTTTTCATCAAGTTTTAATAGTGTCAGCCAGCAAAAATCAGAATAGATCTTACTCATATGCAAAAACTTAGAGTACAGCATTTTGTTGACTCCCTAATCAGCCAACACATTTAAGCAACACTATGCCCATACACAAAAATAATGCCTTTAATTAATCAGATTGCTCATTATGTTGCTGATTACATTACTACAATGTGCTTTCTGCAGCTGTACAGTTTTAGTGAAGACAGATCTGGATTTGCGTGCACATATTATGAGCAGCTTTGCATTTACATGCACTTACATGTGATGTTCCACTAGGATTTTAATGTTCGGAGCATGCATTCTTAAAAAGTCTGCCTGCCACGTTTCCACAAAAAGAAAAAAAAAAGATAATAATAATCTATTGACATCATGTTAAATCACTCCCTTCTGTTATAAATAACCAAGTGCTGAGTCTTGACCAACATACTATTAGTACTGGTACATTCAAATACAAACCAGACATCTGTGTGAGCATGCCAATTTGTACTTCTACAGAACAGTGCAAAACACAAAATTCATTCCTGAGACTAGTCAGCAATTAGTCCCTTCATAGCCCAAGTGTCACATTTTGCTTTCCTTGTCATTTAGTGAATAATACAACAGGAAATAAAAAATATGTGGTATATCTACAGCAAGATGTATTGTGATTCATCAGTATCGGCAACACAAGACACATGGACATAGAACATGTGCTCATTTGGTCAAAGAAGAAAAAAAACAAAACAATATGGCATTCAGTGGAATTTCTTTTAGCTGCACATATTTTAAATGCTTGGTTCTGAAAACCTGAAACATGAGTACTACAGTGCTAATAGAAATTTAAGAGCTTTTTATACAGATTTGTACAACATGACGACCCTTTTCAGTTAATTCCCTCTGTCAAAGGCTGTCACGCAGGAGTAAAGATGAGGTCCTTTGCTTGGATGCTTTTGAAACAAAAAAGTCAAGTGCAAAATAAAAGGCTTTCCGTTTCTTAAACGTTTTCGATGTTGTTGTGGTGTATTGTCAAGTTCTCAATTAAACGGAGCGAGTCTCCACCTCGATCTTCTCCTCTGATTGCGACGACTCTACTTCCTGGTGGCTGATGTTCGGTCGAACCGTCAGCAGCGGACCACCGCCGTAGATGGAGTGGAGGAAGTTCCACGTTTCCTCAGAGATCTGTCCTGAATCTGCTCCTGTAGGGTCGGTGCAATCACAAATGTATACATCGTAAACGTCAGCAACAGGAAAAACAGCTCTACAGTCCACAGCATCTCTGCAAGACTTGTTTGATGCTTTTTAAAAACCCATATTAAAATATTCAGACATACATTTCCTACTAAAACAGAAGAAACAGAATTACAACTTAAAAACGTTGCTTGTACCTTGTTTGAGTGTTAAATGGCCGTTCTTGTTTACTGTTATCTTTGAATTGTCGATAGGTCCCGGTGGGTCTGGAAAAAGACGAAGAAAAGAAAATTAGTTGTGAAATTACATACATCAGTAACAGAGTTATATTCTCATATCCTAACTGTATCAAAGAGCAATGATGTTAAAATGTCAAATGCTTTTGTCACACTACAAAAAAGCAATATCTGCTCCCCATTCGCTACAGAGAGAAGACAAATATTAGAGGAGCAGAAGTCAAGACAAAGAAAAAAAAAACAGACATTTGCAGGCGTGCCAGATGCAAGCTGTTATAAATAGATGTGACAATACAAAGTAGGGGAAGCAAAGAGGAAAAAAAAAATATGAGGACAAGTGGAACACCAATGAAATGCATTTTGACGCCTCATTTTGCTGGAGCAGGATAGAAACCCGACTCGGGGGACTAAAGCGAATTCTTTGAAGAAAAAAATCAAAAGAAGGAACGGGGACTCCACAGTTTCTTTTGAAAATGAGCTGTTTGTAAAAACCTGAGAATTTGGATTTTCTATAGGGAAAAAAAAAGAAAAAAAATCTATTTGCCTTTTTTTTCCCCCCCATATGTCGATGAAAACATATAGACTGGCAGTTTGTTCCAGAAACTCTGTCTCTCCATAGTAAATCGCATGGAAAACATTTAACCTTTTTAATCAGACATTTAAACAGGACTAGGGGGGTGGAGTAGGGTGGGGGAATGGAAAGGCAAGACCTCTGTCCAATTACCATTGTCTTTTCCTTTGACAAAGCCCTCCCACTCACGAAACCACTGCATGCTGATGCAGTATATGACCACTGGAGACTCCTCCTCCTGGAACGCCTTGTTCAGCTACAGAGGGAGCAGAAGGAGCCAGAGAAAGGGAGAGAGGAAGTGGGGGTGGAGTGAGAGGTAGAGACAAGAGGGAGGACGCAAAGGGGTGGGGAGGGGAAAGAGGAGGGGTAAGTGGGATGGGATAGGGGACAAAAAAAGGAAAAAAGTAAGGATGAAAGGATTGAGAGGAAATGGAAAACCAAATCAATTCTCTCTGCTAGTTACTCCAATTAGAAGACAGTCTTAAAACCACACTGCACCAGTTTCATCTCTCTTGGAAAAAGAAGAAAAAAATGACACATTTCTTGTTCTTCCTTTTTAGCTCTGTCTTACACTTACACGCACGCACACACACCTATTCTGAGCAGGCAATAACAGCTGCATCTGTCCCAATGCATTAATGATAAGGCTTTCATCTGGCTTGCACCTCTCATCTCCTGCTGGGGTGAACAGCATCAACACATACAGCCTATCAACTGGTTAAATAGACTGAAGAAAAAGGGGCCTATACACACCTATGAGTCCTGGCTGCACTGACACACCGTGCATTAAAACACACACATACACAAACCAGTTTTGAAACTATCTAAATAAAGCCGCTGCTTGGACGGCTTTTCAGGGGAGGTGAGGAGTGGGTGGGTGCTTACCCTGACAAACATGTCCAGCTCTTGCTTACGCCTTTTCTCCAGTTTTTCTATCTCAGTCTGGCACGTGTGGCAGACATACAGGTGGTTGACAGCCGGTCCCCCTCCGTACCTGCGGGAAACAGTACATACAAACTCACACGTTACTTCAGCCAAAGGAATCGCTGGATCTGAAGATGCTTAAAGCCTCCAGCCAGTCTGAAAGCAGCCGTGTCGACTTCGTGTACCTGCTGTAAAGGTGATCCCACACGTTCTGCGGCAGCATCACTACCAGGTCATCGATGAATGTCGCTTTGTTGGGCGGCACACCTGATGAAACGCAGTGAAACAGCAGTCAGACGCTTGCAGTGTAACATTTTATTTTACATGAAATGCAACAGCTCGCATGGTTACAGATCAGTGCTGAGCTTAAACAGGGCAAGAAGCTCAACTATGCACAATTCTGTCAAATTCACTGCTCAAACTGTGCTACCAATATCATTAAATATTCTTCAGTTTCTCCTTTTTTCAGACCCCCAGAGCTTGTTATTAAAACTCCTTCCCAAACTGCATGTCTAAACTCCCCGCAGGGTGCGAGACTATGAAAAAGATTATTTTTTAGATCTCCACAGAAAGTTGTTTATTTTGCTCCAATTTTTGGCTTTTTCTTGAAAAACACTTCAGATGTATTTATTACAGCCTGTGAAAACCCACTGTTTAATGTCAATTATAGCTCCAGATGGAACTTTGATTTATTGTATAAATTAGGGACTAAAAGAGTTTTTGAGCTTAAGATACTAAAAGTCAGGATACGGTGGCAACTCATTCCTAAATTTCCAGATTTTTAAATCACCTCTCTCTTTTGATCCAAATATTAAACACCAAATAGGTTGAATAAGCCCGTAAGCTTTATTATTTATTACACTTACAGGTTATAGGGTCTCATTTCCTTCTCTAAGCTAGGTTACACAAATAATTTATACAGCAAAGCTGACCTGGGTTAATTAAATGTTTGTTGACTTTTAGCAAGTCTTTTTAAAACAGCAAGATCAAGAAGGAAGTGGGAGTAGGACAAAATAACAACCCTTCCATGTCGCTGCATTAAAGCTCTTTGAATTCATTTGTCAGCTTAAGTTCATCTTGACATGAGCAGCAGTTTCCCCTAGACTGAAAATCTACACTGCTGCTCCCCCAACCCTCTTGAATATTTCATTGGGCCTTGTCTTATTGATTTATAATAGGCAAAATTTAATTAAGAACCTCTAATCTTAATAGGCAAACAACAAGGCTTGCAGTAGGACCCTGCAGATACTGAAGAATGTGGGGGGGAAAAAAGTGAACGTGCAAAAAAGCACTGAAATTTTGATGCAACGTGAAAGCCGAGATAAGATAATGAACCAAATAATGAAAAGTGACGTGTGAACCCTAAATAAATCTAAAATGATCTTAATTACTCAGTGTACCAGGTAATTAAAGTCTTTAAATTCGCTTCTTTAATCTAAGATACTTTGACTAAAATGAACAATTCAAAGAAAAATTAGTGGGTTTTTTATGTCTGCACCAGCACCATTTTACAGCTGTTTATTTCAAAAAGTCCTCCTGGGAAAACATGCAGCCAGAGCTTCTTGATGGAGTCTTAGTGTGTTTTTCATGGCACACTTGAACAGGAAAGTGAAAATAAGCTGTGATGTTTTCGGCTTTGCACACAAAATAAAACAACTGGCTGCACTGCCACAAAGCAATCATGGTTTCACTGCACTGATATTATCTCTGCTTATGTACCTGACTAGCCAGTTATTATGTGCTTAGGTGCTGGTGACTACCAAGCAGGAGGGAGAAAGCTGTAAGTGCTTATTTACAGTGTGTAAACACATTCTCTGTTCTGCACAAATTATTTTTCAGTTACGTCACTTCCATTCGCATGAACCCTTTTAGGACTTTTTTCCCCCTTTCTCTGCTAAAAACAGAATGAAGGATCATCTTCACAGAGAGAAGAAACCCCTCCCCCTCTTCTGAAGTTGGAAATGCCGTTGTCAGAATCAGAAATCCAGAGCGAGAACAAAAGCCAAAGCTGTGTCAAAGTCAAAGCAAAACGTTTTGCACAAAGCATTTAGACACAGGGCGAGGAAAAGGACAATCTGACCTCCAAGTGGCTTCAGCAGGAAAACTGACATTTTCATACGCACCTCCATGCAAACACAGGAAGTCATCATTGGAAATGGGCCCTGGCTCGGCAAATGTCTTGAACTTGTTAAGCCACTGGCGGGAGACGTAGAACTGCAGAAGGCTGGGCTCCATCATGTTGAATAAGCCCGACACCCTCCTACGTTCTTTCACTGCATCCTCATTGCTCTTTCTGGGACAGAAACAGATCAAATATTAATCAGTATTTTAGATGAATAAGCAAAAGTACGATCCAATTTTTAATAGCTGAGCAGCGTAGTGAATTTTAAAATGCTACAGAGATAAATGAGAGCTTGTTTTTACATTTGTTCAGGTAGGAGTTATAGAAGTACAGTGTGCCAGGCTTACTTATAAAAGAGCACGTAAGCTTCAGCATTCTGGACACAGGCTTCAGACACCTCAGTCACACTTTGGTCGTCAAATTCATACCACAGATTGTTCACATCATTCCTGCAATAGGCTATGTAGTGGCCATCTGGGAGAAGACAGGGGGATGTGTTAGAGCAGCATTCACAAATCTATCAAGTAAGTGTGAATTTTATTTCCAGGGGAATGAATGCAGGACACTCGTATGTGCCAAATGGTGGCAGCTGCCCTGGTCTCATGCAGAAAAGGGAGTGACTGCGCCCACTCACTGCTGGCAGTGCCATGATGACAGATGACTGACAGCAGGTCGTAGCTGGTGGTCTGGGCAGAGCTGTCTTTGGCCAAGAAAGGCTGCAAGTCCAGGCCCTCGAGGGGGAATGACACATGGGTGCTTATCTTGGTGGAGAACATCAGTTCGTGTCTGAAGCGCTTCAAGTGAATACACAGGATCTGAAGCAGGAGAATGAAAACATTTCTCATTTCAGAAGCTTGGCATTTGAAGACATATTGGATAAATATTTGGATTTCTTCATCATATAAATATCTAGAAATGTCAGTTTACCTCTGGCAAACTTTGCATTTTACAAAATTTGACTCCATTTCGTAATCTATGAGGGGGGAGGGAAAAAAAAGATCAATGAGAGGAGCAGTCATTGCAGGTGCAGTCCATTTAGATCTCATTTTAGTTAATGTGCAATAAATTACTCACTTCTTGCATTTTTCACAACTGTACATGTTATCTCCTAAGGGAAAAAATTAAAAACACAAAACAAACAATTATTGAGACATCATTCTTGATGTTTGTACTGGCACAACATATTTTTCCACGCACCCGCTTACCCTTTAGCTCATCTCTGGCAAAGAAAGCTGCAAGGCAGTCTTGTAGTGTAACCACTGGACCCCAGAACCAACTAACAGGAGAAACAAACACAGAGGGAGGTGAATTTTAGACAAAAACAGAAAGCAGCTACTGAGTGGTGCCTGATGTAAAAAACAAATAAATAAAAAATACAGCATATGGGTTATAGACACACCTCTTGATGTACTCCATGACAAATGCTATCCACCCCTGTGGTGCATAAGCTTCCCCGCAGGAGCCAGCTTTTACCAGGGAGGTTTGGTGGGTGGATGAGTGGAGCTTGGCCAGGTCTTCCTTCCCTGGAATGGGCAACGAGATATCCTGGAAGTTCTCCAGGGTCACAGACACCTGATGGCCACAGAAGGTAGAAGTGTAATGGGGTTGTTGTTCTTTTTTGCTTTTTCATTTGTTTGTGTTTTTTTTTTTTTTTTTTATAAGGATTTGTCAGGAGCTGTCACTTTGCAGAATTATCCTTAAGGCGAAAATGTCACTGTGATCACAGATCATCTTTCCTCCCATCATCAGAATGGCATTTTTTCTACCTACTCCTCTGTTGCGGCTCAACATCTCAGCATTTTCATTAACATTTCAATCGGATCTAACAACAAAAAGACAACCAAAAGCACTAACCCGATCACAGGTGAGGCACTGTACTGAGCTGACAATGGTCCCGTCGAACACGTCTGAGATAATGCTGCGATATTTCTTCTGGCGCTTGTTCTTTGGCGGGGAGAATGTGGTCACTGCTGTGAGAAAGCAGACAGAGGCAGAGAAATTTGAGAATACAGTACAGCATGTCTCACACAAGAGTCAGCAAGGATAGTTTTGGGATACTGTTACCTTGCTAACCTCTTTATATTTACAGTTCTTATTCTGGGTACGACTCCCTCTCATAATGGAGATGAACTCGCTGGCACTAAACAAAGTTTAATACCTTTCTTGTGTGCCGGGTTCAGACTGGGCCAGCCAGAGGCTGCTTTGGGTGGACTGCTGGACATTTTGGGAATGTGCCCCTCCATGGGGACTGGACTTTGTGGTCTTGTAGTGTTTGGCATTTGGATATCTGGAAAGCAATCTGCAAGAAAAAAAAAGACCAAGGTTTAGAGACTCTTAAGGTCATAAATTTAGCCGTGAATATCAAAAAGTCATCCCGTGAAATATGAGCCACTATTTCTCATGTGTTTACCTGACGCTCTGCCTTGAACCTTGATGGCTCCCTGGCTGCTGATAATAGGCGTGGTCTCTGTAGTGGTATCAACATCTTTGTCGATGTCCACTCCAGTGCTTCCACCCGTAATGCCATTAGTCCCGGAGCGATACAGGTCATTAATCATGTTCTTCTCCTTCTGCCACTCCCTATTGGCCTGAATCTCATCTTGCTCGGGAATCAGCATCTCTGCTTCGTTGGTGTCATCTATCAACGCATTCCCACCCTGCACTTCATTTTCGGCCCTCTCGCTGCTACCGCAGGACTCACATGACTGGAAGTCATTGTCTGACTGGCTATGGTTGTCCTCCTCGGGACTGTCGTCCATTGTGATGCTGTGAGACTGGTCGCAGGGCTCAGGTAGCTGCTCCTTCAGCTCTTCATGAAGCTGATCCATTAAGCAGCGCAGAAACTCCTGGGAATCCTACAGTGCAGTTAAACACAAAATATTAGCAGGGCAAGATATTTATTCTACTATCTTGGTCACCATAGCATGTGGAAATCAGAGCTCCTTATAACTCACCATTTATTCCTCCAATATATTACTGAGTTTGACAGGCAAAGTGAAGCACATCTTCTTCCAAATTACATAAAACAACCACTTCACCTCCGTGTTTATCCCAATTTTGATCACAACATCTGAAACCAAATGCTCATGAACGTGTAATCAAAGTTAATGAACCTCAGACATCCAATCTCCCTCTTCAAGCCAAATGAACTCTCCTCTCACAGGAGCTGGGGAATGTTAACTTCATTCAGAGCGATGTTTAATCCAAGTCTGTGCAGCCCAGCGTGGCGTGACAAATGAATACTCTTCAGCTAAAACCTCTGAACAAACAGTGGCCAGCCAAGAGGAAACAGGCCTCTTTTATCAATTCACCATTCAGGCTTATAAATCCCTTATTTACAGACACCAGCCAAAGACACAAAGTGCCTCAATTTAACTTCTCTGAAAAAACCTTTATGTCCATAATGCACAAAACTTTGCTTTCAAGTGCCAAATGGAATCAAATCAAGCAATTTACCTTTAGACCAGGTGTGTGTGTGTGTGTGTGTGTGTGTGTGTGTGTGTGTGTGTGTGTGTGTGTGTGTGTGTGTGTGTGTGTGTGTGTGTGTGTGTGTGTGTGAGTGAGAGAGAGAGAGAAAGTGCATGTTAGTGACTGAAAAGGCAGAGGATTCGGTTTAGCGGAGTGAGTGCTTTGAGCTGGAAAAAAAAATGTAATTTCTGTAAAGGAATAAGAATAGAGTGATACGGAGGGAAATAAGAGAGACTATAAGATCTGGGGCATCTTAATAATCTGGGGTCAGACTGATAATAACCCCAGCTCAGCACAAAAAAAACAAAATTATCAAAAAGAAAAAGATCAATAACAGGCCTATTACATTATTATAAAAGCATATGATCTTTCATCATATTTCAGACAGATATTATTATTTCGTACAACACAGTCGTCAAAGGTTTGCATCATATCACCTGCCGACTTTATGACAAATGAAAGACTCAAATACGCTGTTTGGCTCTAGAAAAAGGCTCAAAGTGTGACAAGTGTCCCCATGTTTTTGTTTTGTTTTTTGCATTAATGAAAACATTGCACATTCATTTCATCATCTGGGATGACCCACCTGCTGAGCGTATCCTCTAAACATGGGGTTTATGGCTTTGATCCCCTGGAACAAGTTGGTTGGGACCACATAGGAAGGTCTGCAATGTGAGAAAACACAGCCTGATTTAAAGATGTAATTTTTTTTGCACGGGTCACATGTAATGTTGAGTGTGAAATTAGAAACAGCAAAACTGCTCTCATGTGAAAGACTGTATATTAAAGATGGACACAATCAGCATGATTTTATCCACTGTTTTGCAAAGTATTTAAAGTTTGAAATTTTTTTGCTGTCACCATCTCAGCTTTGACAACAACAGAGGGCTGGATCCAACTGAATGGCTTCGTGTTGGGCCTATGAGTAATTTTGCAGAATATGACTGTGTGTTGTAGCAGTGTACTGCCACCAGGGGGGCAGTGTAAAAATAGATAAAATAAACATTGCTGCTCAAAGTCATATTAAGCAAAGAACTTCTTTGTAGTGAAGTGAAACTGAGTGTAAAAACAACAAAATGTCTATCACAGCCAACACACTAATTTTGTTCCATCATTTTACTGCGTTTCCTGTTTAAGTGAATTTTTCAACCAGTCAGCAATCATCATCAACATCAGGCTGCATGCCATCATACCAAAATCCAGAAAGAACTGAGCCTAAAGTTGAGAGACACTGCGTGCTGATATGACAGTGGCTTGTCAATCACAAGCTAGGTCTGTCTAAAAGTGCTCCAAGCCTTTTTGTCCATTTTGACTTAAATGAGGAGAATAATTGACAATACACATATCATTTTGTATTCATTAAAACTCTAAATTTGTAAGAGACCATGAATTAATGGATCAATTGGGAAGGTCATTTTTCCACACATTTTTCTTAATGCTGTAGTGAGATTAACGCTGACAGCACAAATTCTTTTATAATCACACACAGAAATTGCCCCTGCTGGCCACTGGAAATAATCCAGGACTTCCAGGTCTGAAAAGTGACCTGCATCCATCTTTTATATACATTCTTTGCGTCATTTTCTAAACATCTTACTATTCGACTGGGGTGGTAATGAAAGCGACCCTGAATTCCAACTGTGGCATGGAGGCATGTTAATATTCATTCTTCAGTCATGTAAATAACCAAATACCTGTTCTTGTGCCACAGATCTGACACCAGCTTCTGGTAGCTTTTGCAGAGAGCGGGCTTCTTGTCCGTCCTCACCAGGCCACCACATTCTACAAAAAACTGTGTCAGGGGTGGGCTGCAGAAGGAGGGGGACAAAAAAAAGAAAGGATGAATATATCACATGCAGGAATAAACGAGCCTTTACCAAATACTGTCCTTCAGCAAAACAGTTTGTCATTGGTTGTCATTACTGAAGAGTGGAGTGAAGTGTGTAATTTGAAAAAACAGAATGTAACAATCAACTTTGACACAGGAAGAAAAACAGAGCAAAGAACAATACTGCATTATTATAATATGTAGCATTTGTAAAAAGCTTTTTTGATACCTTAGTATTATCATACTACTCAAGGTTAAATGTGTGTTTTCAATTAGACTCTAAGATTAAAAAAATATTATAAAGAACAGAGATCCAGAGAGGTTTCATTCTGGCACATCTACATAATGTTGCCTTCACTTTATTTTTTATTCATTTCATTTAAATTCATACTTGAGTCATTGAGTGATATCACAAATTCCCAGAGGTTTTGTCTCATGCGAGAAACCGCCTCACACAGCTGAGAGTTGAAGGACATCAGACTGGCTGAAAAGAGAAACAGCTGAGGGGATTTTACTTGACGAATACAGAATGGACGGGAATTTGCACGAAAGAGACAAACTACAGGATGAATAAGGCATGGAGTGTTCCCTTCCCTTGGCAAGAGAAAAGTCCTTAGACTTGCATAATGACCCGAAAGTAACTGAGGAACGCTACGCTCACACAAACAGACATCAAAGCGAAGTTTCAGGAAAAGGTCCCTCCTTCTGCAGCTGCGTGAGTCAGTTCTTCCTATTTTTGGAATGTGATTTAGATTGCAAATTTTGACCCACATCTTTTCCCATTTTTACTTACATCCAGACACAGCATCATCCATTTAATTTAAACATTTACTGGCCCGTGGGTAGATGGTATTAGAAAGAAAGAAGGGCTTTGCTTTGTTGTTCCATGAAAAATAAAAGCAATAAGACAGCCTCGAGGTTTGTTGCAGAGCTCTAAGTTAAGTGACCACCGCAAATAAGCCAAACATGAGCAGTGAATCACACAGATTGGCACTTCAATAAACAATAAAAGATGAGTCAGACTGGAAGAAAAACAATAAAAGAAAGAGGTAAAGAAAGAAAGAAAGAAATGGTGGGAAAGGAGCAAGAAACACATGAGGAGAAGCAACAGAAGACTTGTGGGGGGGTAGAAGAGTTGGTGTTCATCTGTAAGAGAAGACCCTACAGGGAACTCCAAAAGGCCATTTCTGTCATCTCAAATGGTGCACTGCAGCAATTTTCACTCACTCAAATGAGCACAGCCGCGGTTGTTTCTCACAGTCAATAAGAGGCAGTCAGATGGTGTATAAAACAGCAAATGGCTATTGAATAGGCGCGTTAACAGTGTGAGAAATGAGAGGAAAGTTAGACGAAGAAAAAGCTGTCTGCGCAGGAACAGTGGGATAGACAGGTAGACGCAGGGACAGAAGGTGGATAAACAGCAGTCTCACCAGTTGGACAGGGCCTGGAGGGCAGCGTTCATGTAGCAGGTGTTGCCTATATTCTTCAGTCCTGTCAGGCCTGACGGAGACAGAGCACACCGGGGAAATTAAAGTAAGCCTTTCATCAACTCCTCGTAAATTTTAATGGCAGACAGAAAGTGTCTACATTTTCACAAGACCCGTTTCATTTCTGAGATTAATACTTTACAGCAGGGGCAGGAAAAAGTGCCTGCCTAGTGTATTTTAGACACAGCTGCTGTGGCCTGTGGTCTCCACCCCATTACACATTTTATCGCTCCTACTACAATTCAAAGTCTTATTTCTGTTTGGGGTATAATAACAATGGTCTAAGTTCTAGAACTTTATTTGCCATAATGTTTTGGGGAATGCAAGTGAGAACCTATGTTTCTATTTATTCAGAGTCCAGCCTTCATGAGTTTTGTTGCACAGCCACTGCACAAACCACATTAAACAAGGTCCCAGCATGCACTTGTCTCTTTCACCTTGTGAAACCACGGCCACAGGTGATAAAATGTAGAACAGGGATGTGCTTCATTACTCAAATGTTGCACCTATAACAGCTGATTTCTGGAGTATATACACAACAACAACACTTTTGATAAACCCACCAAAAGAACGGATTTCCACTGTTACACACCAACATTCAACATGGAAGCTTCTGGGATGACAATCCCTCCCATCCACAGGGCACAAGGCAGTCAGTGAATGGTTTAATCAGTATGAAAATTATGTCTGATGGACAGTCACCAGAACTTGACCTAATTAAACACCTCAGGAATATGTGGGTCCAGTGCCTTCATCAAAACACCAAATGAGGGAACATGCTGTGCTGAATTGTGTCCATTCCTGCTGTAGCGGTCCAGAGATGCGTTTTCCTTTTATAAATATGTCGCCCACATATACGACCAGCCTGTTCTGCAGTGCACATTAGTTTTCAAAGCGTATTCACCATGCTTCCAAATCATATGATCTGCATGTGTGACAAAAATATCTGTGAAGCAGTGCCAGTGCCCGAGCTGCACCACATGAGGCGCAACATAACATATGTCATTTGGTGGAGCCTGTGTGCAAACATTACTTCCACAGTGACTTTGGTGGGACAGAGCTGACAGGAACCCACTGAGCTGCACTGCCGCTCATAGTCCTGCTTAGCAGCATTGTGCAGTTTACCACAGTTTTTGGCACTGCACGTCATCCTAATTTACCCTCATCTGCAGATTCATAGCTGCAAGTAAATCATTGTTAGTTGATTTTGTTTGTGTTTTAAATATATGTTTCAGATGACTAAGGGGGGGGGGGGGGGGGGGGGGGGGGGCTAGGCAACACATTAGCTGGCTTTTCTCAGCTCTAGTTATTTGAAGACTGTTTGGTGCATCAGAGCCGTTAAAAACACTCATCTTATTGCAAAAATTTACTTCTCTGTTTAATTACATTCATAACATTCGCTTTGAACTAAACCACCTGCTGATTACCGAGCTCTTGCATTTGAGGTGTTCATCTTTAATTTCGTCACACTTGGATTAAAGAGGCGATAAAACACAATTCAATTTTTGTCACCCCACTGACTTCAAAAGTATTTGATTTTAATAATTAAAAAGGTGTCTAAGGCAGCAGAGCTTCGACTTTTAATTAGAAGATTTGAATATAAAAATGCTTCACTTACGGCCTTTAAGCCGTTTTCACTAATGAACACAGGACACTGTCCGCAGCTGAACTCTCTCTGCAGAAAACAGGCAGAGATGCCGTCTGACTGTTTTTCAGACACATGAAAACAGTCAAACGGCACAAATGACTTCTGCTCGCTCACTGTGCAGTTGCCTGCTTCCTTCAACTGAACATTGCACAGACTTCATACTGGGGAGCTGGCACGTTGACGCATGTTCAGTGTTTGATCTGAGCGTGCGGGACATGTACCTCTCATATCTACCTTTGTTGGTTAATATTGTGAGAAACTGATTGCAAGTTTGCCAGTTTGTTGAACTTATACTTCACATTTTTGCAAAGGTCTTGACTGATTTTATTTGATTATTGTGCCACACATAAAAGCAACAATGTCAGCTCAAACAGGCTACTGGACATCTTTAACCTTTACCTAGCAGAGTGTATTCATTTTTTTGATTTGAAATATATTTGTTACCATTAATTTGTCATCTCTAATAACCTCTTTATAGTTTTTAAAGGACTTGGCCCATTGGTGCAACAAGGACAATGGGTAGTTCATGTTATGTAAATGGGCAAAAGTATTGAACGACACTTGCTAGTCTTTGCATTCAGGTGTTTTTGGTCTGATTGTCACAGATGAATAAAAATCAAGCCCCTAGCCATGCCATGTGGTTAATGCCAAAGCTATCATTAATAAATTAGCCAGGAGTAAATCAAATAAACAAGTCTGATCTCTTGGCAAAGTATGCCACAAGAAAAAAAACAAAAAACAAAAACAGTATAGTTGTTTGTTTCAGTGGACACGAGTTGTGCCGTTTTTTTGTTTTCTTGGTTTTTTAAACTAACGTTTTTTTCAATAGGAAGAATATTTTGTCTCTACAGCAGGTACAGTATGCCCATGCTTTTGTTCAGGCTTCTGCAAGGATGTATCACTAAGGCAACCAAGAAAACAGAGCTTTGAAACAAGTGTCAGCCTCTGTAATTTACCTCAAACCTTTTTCTGCCTTTTTTAGTGTGGAAATCTAAACACAACGCTTTTATATCCAGACTAGTAATTTTAATGGCTAAACTTGATAATGGTAATTAATAACATATTTTAAATTAGTACCATATCCAAAATAATAACAATCTGTTATGTGGATGACTTGAACATGGATCTCTGGACCAGATTATCCTAACTACCATAAAAGTCCAGCCGTCAAATGTGGACTTTTCTTTGGGCTTTCAAAAGAGGAAAAATGTCCATTTTGTGTACACAGTCAGAAATCACGACATGTCAGCTGAAGCAAATTTAAAAATGGTCTTCATCGACCCGAAAACCAGGGTCAACAAACACAAATCAATAGATTACAGCACATGAATATTTCATGAACTGCTGTATGACTGTGTTAAAACAAAATCTGCTTAAACTGCTGCTTAAGCTGCAGTAAACACCACCTCTCGTGGCAGATGTTATGTTTTTTGGCCGTCTGCCACAATAAATGGATGTGTTTAATATAAAATCTAAACTAGCTGTGTTGATTTGAATACTTTAATTTGAAAATGATAGTATTCATTAATAAGATCTATCAGCTAACTCTTTGTGACACTGATGTGGTAATCACTTAAACACAGCTCACCTCTGGCACGTATGTCGTCTTCCTCTTCCATCTCCATGTCTATGTCTTCACAGCCACCATTAGAGGGCACTCTCAGGGAGGTAGGACTCCCAGGGGCCTTGTTGCCATCCTGTAACAGACACACATAAACCTTATAATAAAAGATCTTGTCTAGGAAATAAATAACTACAGTTTAATTGTTACTGGTGGAATTCCTCATTCGTGAATATGTAAACCAGCCTGTTCTACAAGTAAACCGTATCTTCAAGCTGTGAGATAACAATAGAAAGGAAGCCTGGCTCATACCTGACCCACGTTCTGCGGCAAGGGGAGGGGTTTGCTGTTGCTGTGGGGTGAGTGAGGACCTAGTTTACGCTCCAGGAAAACTTCCTTGCCACAAGCGTAGCACCACACACGAAGCGTGGTCAGGTTCACCGTGAGGTTGTGTCTCGTGTCCTATCCAAAGAAATAAATTCTATTAAGACACGTGTCAGAGCTCAAAAACAAAGTTTAACAAGAACACTGTGTTAACAGGAGCAGCTGACACACACGCCCCTGCTTCATAATCTTCAGCGCAATCTAACAACCAGCATCTTGTAAAATGGGTGGTGCTGCTTTTATATATAAAAACTAAACGTCTCTCCTGGCAGCTGGACTAAAGTTATTCTGGGAACAGTCCAACTAAATCATGGGGTGAATAAACTCATGACTTTTCTTCTCAAATTAAATTAATTTGAAAGAGAGTTTGCTTATTTAGCACAATTTCAAATCCACCTAACTTCATAGAACATTAGTGCAGAACTAGTTTGAGTATATTATCCAAATTATTTTGTTCCAGGTATAATTTGTAGATCCTCCCTAAGCACGCTAATAAACTGATACTTTCATAGCACCTTTCTACTTAATTCAAGCACTCAAAGCATTTCCATACTACAAGTTTCATTCAACCGATCACAACAAACAATGATACATCACTTTTATCTATGTCTAAGTGCTTTTTAGTTAAACATTCACACTCCAATGGATGCACTGGGATTCAGTATGTCAAAGCATACGTTAACACATGGAATGGAGGAGCCGGGGATCAATCAAGGTCGTCCACTAAACCTTTTCTTTTGGTAGATGACCCACTCATCTACCAATCATACATTTACTGCTCTGAAAATAAGGATAGGATACAATCACTGAATGTCTGTGTTTCTGTTCAACATGTGGCTTGCAGAACAGGCAGATTATAGATTGTAGCTTTATTGAACCATCAAAACAACATGAGCAGGTGACAGAAGTAATTTGTCACAGGAAACAAAAGGCAATACAATAATATTTTTTCTTATTTTTTCAAATCCCTTCAAAGACCTGTTTCAAGTTAAACCTGGATTTTAGGCTAGGGTAAGAGTCTGGCAATTAGTTGTGATGGTTAGATTTCAGGGTAAGACACTTAGGAATACATTAATATCAATGAATGTACCCCTCCATCTACACAGAGATGGTAACAGGGAAACAAACCATCTCAAACTGGGCGCAGCACTTACACTGGTCCATAGTAATACACCACCCAAATTTGAAGTAGAAACAAACAAACAAACAAAAAAGGATAGACTTCAGAGTATTTTAACCACAGTCAGACTAAACTGGATGTCTCAAGTCAAAGGTGGAGATCAAGGCAGAGCGAAGGCTAAAGGGGAAACGTGGCCCAGTTCTGCTGACCCACTGCTGTTGGGCGGGTTGACACGAGACCGAATAAGAGCAGCAGCACACACTGTATTATTCATCGGGCCTACATTAGCCTTCCCACAGCGGTGCAGAGCAGAGCTGGCAGAGGTGACACACTAGACTGAGCACAGCCTCGAAACACCACAATTTAAAACATTTATAAAGGGAAGCATGCCAGGTGGGGCATTCATAACAAACTGAATTCACAGAGCTTTACAGCATGTTTTACCAGCATATATAATATTTAACTGTTTAAAACAAATTCAGCTCCTTGTTAATTATGATATTGCGTGAGAAAAGGGAATAATGCAGTAAAACCTGTCCCATCACAACAACTCATGCCTCATTCTCAAGCTATTTTCAAACTAAAACTAAAAACACATTCGTGGTGTTGTGGCAGCGTTGGCCGCAATAAAACATCTGCTTTACCCTGTGATCGTCATAAGGAGGTGGTTGGATCTAGTTTTGTGTGTCAAATAATTAAAAAAAAAACAAAAAAAACATTTGACTGTCAAGTCTCCTTCCTAAGCCTCTTCTGTCTTTAAGAGTGAAATAACTGAGTGCTAGGAAATGCAAGAGGCTACCATTCTTCTTCTTGTGATCCAATCAGGAACTACACTTTCAGAGTACCGGCAGCTTGAAAGTAACTGGAAAGCTTAAAATAATTTTCTTGAAATATGCAGGAGTTTACTTTAAACATCCATTTTTAAATGTATAGTGGAGTTTGAAATACAAACAAAAGCAAATACCTATTTAAAGCTAGACAGTGTGGTATTCATAGGAATAACTGAGTATCCTCCACTTTGAGAGACGGTGATAACTGGAATTAAAAGTGCAAAATTAAGAAGTTGAGAAAGCAAGAAATGAAAGATTTTTGTTTCCCTTCCTCTTGTCACTGCTTTTGCTGGGGGGATATTTTAAATCATGTGACTGTAACTGAATGTGAGATGATACAGCAGTGCCAGAGGGATTTAATAACACAGTATGAGCGAACAAGTCCACTGAGTCATCAGTCAGTCATTATCTTCCTGATGTATGTACTGAAGCATCACATGCACCTCAGCACTGGTAGCAGGTAACGACCTTAGACCACCTTTTACAGAATTTCAGCAGAATAGTTTGATTTCAGTGCTTAAAACCTGAAATTTTTTTATTTTTAAGCTGTTTATCTGCCTGCTAATGTGCCAAATAATAAAAATGTACAGATATTGAGTTTTGGTCAGCTCTGTGATCTATAGCTTGACAAAAACATAAAAACAAAAACATTATCCCCCTTTACTACTGTGTCACATACAATCTGGCAGTAGTCTCCATCACTGCGTAGTCAAGAGATTAAAATGGTTCTGTCCCCTCAGGGCTTCTGGAGCACTAATTAAGCATGGTCCCTATTCTTGAAAGATTTAGATGGCTTCAACTGGAAAGAAAGGGAAAAAAAAACAACACACACACACACACACACACACACACACACACACACACACACACACACACACACACACACACACAAAAGGTGGCTGGCGAGCACCGCAGACAAATGTCCCAGATAGAGGATCCATATTAAATTCATGAGCGATATCATTTAAAAAATGGCCAGCTAATATTAAATTTCTCCACCAGTACCCTCTGTATCCAATATCCCTCTTACAGCCTTTTCCAGATACAGACTTAACAACGGATATAGTAACAGCCAGAGCAAATTACATGTTTGCCCCTTTAGTCCTCCTGTCCCCACATGGCCCTAGCGTGCTGGAGGAAAAGCTTTAGTCAACAGTGAGAGCACCAGAGGGTGGATGAGCTGCAGGAGGGGTAGTTACTGTAGCCATGGAACCGACAGTAATAGTGAGTCTCCTGCACTTCCCAGAGGAAAGGAGATTAATAATGGATGATCCACTGCTGAAACTGAACTGGATGTGTGGAGATGTGGCCAGACAGAGTTGGCTTGATGGTTTTTGAGAGCACGTGCACTTCAAAAGCTAAAAAGATGCACACTCGGGCTCTTTGACGAAGAAAAAACAATAAAAAATAAAAGTGGTGCTGGAGGTGCTTTTATTGCAAGTCATGACTCCTGGGACCTGGTATTCCTGAACTACCATCTGTTCCTCATCTGCTTCTCCTTTGGTTGCATGTAATTTCGATTAAGTTGCATGTAATTTCAAATCCTGATACAATGGAAACGCACTGGAAAGTCTGAGATGTCTCACCTGTGAGTGAACAGTGCTGTGGTCAGCATGAGATTCTCCACAACCCACGTAGGGGCATCCATTCTACGGAGAAAATTAAACAGGGGATGCAGAAAAATGAAAATGCAGTCTAATGCGGATACTTTTTCACCAAGCAAGAGCAGCATTTTCCAGCAGCAAACATCGTCTTACCTCCAAACAGGCCCATAAATTTGGTCCACCAACTTTACAGTCTTGGCACTGGCCCTAGAAAAATGTAACACCCAGGTCAGGGTTATTTCATTTAAGGTGAGAAAGTACCAAAACAATAAAACCAGGCTTGTCATGCAGTCTTTGTTATGCTGCATAGCACTTTTAATACAACAGAGGGTGGAGAGTGTCACTCACATGAGATTTTTGAATAAGTTCTTCCTTGGTGATCTCACCCACGCAGTCCAGGTGGGGGCAGTCACAGCTGGACACCGGTGGCATTGCTCACCCACTGGTCTGAGGATGTGAAAGAGAAAGAAAAACAAACCAACAACATTTAGTCCATGACTTGCAATTTGAGTTGAGTGACTCCGAGTTAAAACAACAACAAAAAAAACAAAACAAAAGAAGAACAATACAATGGAGGGTTTCTTGTCTTAAAACTGCGCTTCTCAACCGTGTAATTGATAGCTGACAGTGTAACAGAGGATATATTTAAAAGAACAACTCTGATGACAAGCAAGACAGTCAGGCTTCGAGTAACCTGACTCATCGCCTCACAAGATAAATTTTTTCCATGGCTGCATGACTGGCAAATCCCCTTATTATCAGCCACTGACATGCCAAGCAGTGGATCATGACACAGTTGTCCAGCTCATGTCGAACAAGCAGTCGCATCATAAATGACTTTAATAATGACAAGGCAGACTGCTGAGATTTATGAATGAGTTAAGACCAAGCATCAACACCCAGGGCTGAAAAATAAACCTACTCTGGAAGTGGAAAACAATGCCACTCCTCTTGAATAGCACAGACGCCATGAAAAGACAGCCAGCTTCCAGCGTGAAACATGAAGCCAGTGGTAAACAGTAAAACAAACTGGTATGCATCTAATGCTATTCTACTTTCTGAGCCACAGTCACACATATTTATATTGTGGTTTTATTCTATGGCTTTAAGAGGTTTTGTTCTGACAAGTTGGATCCATGTAGCGGTGCTGTCTTTTGTGGCCAGCAGGGGGCGACTCGCCTAGCTGCCAAAAGACTTCTGAAAATAAAATAAAAAAGAGAACACCCCTAGGCTCCCTTCCTCTACGACTTCTGTGAACACTTTCCTGATGACTTCACAGACTTAGTCGCCAGTTTCAGGTTATACTGAATAAAACATGTAGTTATTTTAAGGCGGTTATTCTAAAAGCCAGAAACAATTATCTAGGGTATATTATTGCCAAGAACCTTTGAGTGTCTGCTGTGCCTCAGTTTTACAGCAGGATCTATCACTGGTTTGTCCCATCTGATTTCAAAACACCATAATGGAGAGTACAAAAACGTGTCTCATCCATCTGTATACTGGATTTAGGGGCAAAGGTTTAAACACCCACATGTAGCTGCTTCACCTCCACTAATTAAAGTCACTGAACTCAACCTCTCACTGTGTTTGCTGATGGTGCCTTTTTTAATGGAGTTATCTGAGAAATAAACAAACACTGCTGTGTGATACAGACTGTCCAGAAAGCCTTTGCTTCAGCTGTGCTAAGTGAAATTATCATATTTTGTATGGATGTCACTTAGCATCAATTAGCAGATGCACCTGGTCATACAGCTCAAGCTAATCAAGCTTGCTTGCAAAGAAATGTCTACTGAGAAATACGCTTTGTAGAAGGGAATAAAAAAGGGTCACATTTTCACCGACAGCAACACTGAAATGAATGACACATGTCCGACTTGCATGCCTGAAAATCGTGGATTGACAATAAACACACTAAAATGAAAGTGAAAGTCACTCCAATGATCCCAGGCACAGGCTTTAGATCACACTCCATTACCATTAGTGATGATGGTCAAATGGACAAATTGACTGTGCTGCAGTCAGTTGATTGAGAGTCAGAGACGTTGACAGATTAAAGAGAAAACAACAACAAAAAACACCAAGATGTACTAATTAGCTGTGGCTACAAGCCTATTTCCTGCTCTGTCTGATGGATGTATACGACATCATGCACCTGAGACTTCTCATCAGTTTTCATTAGAGCTTATTGATAATTTAAGGTTTTCCCTGCAAATGAAAATGCTGGCATTCACCAAAGAGGTTTTGCCCAGCACCAAAGGAAAATCACCAGCAAAAACAACAGGAAAATATATAGACTTCTGCTATCTGGGGTAACGTAGCCTCTTTGTTTTAACTATAAGCAAATCAATAGTGCTTACATAGCTGATTTTGAACCAGAGGATAAACCCTTACTCATTCACAGACAATTCTGGATCCCATCTGCAACCATAACAGGTTATAATGATTGATTATTCAGCTTAGGCAATTCAAGTTTCAGTAATATAATATACATAAGATGTATCCAGCAGTGCACCATGCTGCCAAAGTCTGCCAATAAATGACAAAAGCTCTTCCAAACTTCATCAAACACATTCTTGCACGTGCTGAAAAATTATGATGCAATTATCATTTTAGTACAAATGAAGAGCAAAATCTCTGTACTTCCACTTTTCCGTGTGAAAAGAGGAAGCTCAACAAAGACATGAATCCCGTGCAGCGGGATGCTGAGAAACCGCTGGAACTTTCCATTATCGGGCTCCTCATCAAGGACGCAGTCGAATCCCCTACCCCGAAGAAACAAAACAGAAAAAAAAAAGGCTCACACACTGACACAGATGGCCTTTAGGGGAGCAGGGGACGTGCCGATAAAAATGACAAGGGACGCTGGTGGCTCGGGGTCTGCCTATCCAGAGTGCTGTGTTTAAAGAAGCATTTCATCATAAAGCAAACGGCTGAGTGTGAGTGTTTGCCGGAATCATATTTCTCTTAAGTCACATATTACTCCATCAAACACTGGGCAACAACTGTAAGATATTAACACATCATATTTTATAAAAGGGGAAAATAGAAAAGGCTGCAAATGAACAGGTGAAGGTCACTCCAAAATTTCAGGGACATTTTGGAGTGATCTTCTTGCTGCCTTTGGTTCAAATCCAGCTCTTCACAGCAGACAAAGTTTCTCTCAGAACAGATGGCTTGCTTTAAAGTAGCTTCTTTAGCTTATTTGACATCTTGTTAGCCTGTGTTAACTCCTCCTGATAGTTTTTCCTCCTTATCTTTAAGTGGTTTTGCACAGTTTTGTCCACACCAGAACGTGATCAGTTTTACCTCCTCGCTGTCCTCCTCTCTATTAATTAAAAAAAATTTGATGTGTACTTTCTTTAAATTTACACTTTTATATTTCATTTGTGCGCAGCTATATAAATAGTCACTGTTGTGGGCAAAGGAACTTGCAAAGAATAGTCACTGTTGTGGGGTTTTGTGAGCACAAAACCCCACAACAGGTTCTGGGTACCGTCACTGGACGGAACAGAAGCATTAAAGAAACAGAAAACATTATTACACAGTCACACATTACACAAGTGATAACACTTTGCAGTGTTTTTCAGGAGGCACAAAAGCCAGTAATTTCACTTTTATCTGTTGTGTCCGATATGGACGACAACAGCCACTAAAAGGCTTAAAATAATAACTGCTTCTTTTTTTTTTTAACTGAAAATACCTCTTTAGTCTTAAAACTTGTGTCCCAGATCAATGATAGCATCATTCACCACAAAGCTCCAAAATGCAGTCGCTGGCACAGATTACAGCAGTCACATGTACTTACAGGGTGACTGAGAGTGCTTTATAAAAATATGAATGTTTTCCTTTTTATCCAGCATTGGATTTTTGTTTTCAGTTTCACTTCATTTTATTGATATACTCATGGTGTGCTTACATCTTATTTGCCTTTACTTTATGATATTTTCTCCTTTAAAACATTCTACATAGCTTATCTTTTTTTAATTACTATTCTTCTTCTTTAGTACACTGATTTCTGTCTTATCAGTCATCTCTTATGCACTTACAACTAACCATCACAAAAGGTGCTATATAAATAAAGACTTACTGATTGATGACAGCAGATTCACTCAGCAGATTTAAACCACATTAATGATGAAATGACTCATACAGAGTGCCACAGCATACACAATGTCTTTAAACCTATGATATACCGCTTTGGCTTGCCAACAAGCACAGAAGACACCTGTTAAGTGCAAACGTATCAGTAAAAAAAACAAAGAAATACACACAGGATATAGCTCCATCTATTTTAGTGCAAAGAGGAAGATGTGCATCCTCAAAACAGAGGGATGTACTACAAAGTGAGAATAATGGGTTAGTGAGGTATGTTGAGCTTAAAATCCGAACTTCCAGTGTCACAACTTCTTTTTACCTTCCTAGATCACCACTGTGACTATTGCTGCTCAAATAACCTGGTCTGGAACAGGTTAGCTTCAGAGTTTACTTTAAAATATGTGTAATTATGCACCACATTTTCACTGATTCTCTTCAACACAACCAACAGCTCCATGGCTCTGGGCCAATAAAGTGATTGCTCTACCATATCTTATTGTTCATGATAACGCCAGTAAAAATGTTTATGAGATATAAAAACCTCATAGCAATAAATCATTGCTGTAGCAACACCATGTGTTTATGTTCCCTGGTGCATGCAACAAGACAATACCGCACGAGCACACAAGGTACATGTCAGCCTTCAGTGTTTTAGTAAAAAGGTACTTCAACAACTTCCAAAAAAGCACACTACTCTGGAAAATATGCAAGAAAAGTGTTCCCACCGCGGGTGAAAACAACAAATTTGTTTCACCACTCGAGGCAAAAACACAGTTGAGTACAATCAGGCTACAAAGGAGGAGATGCTAGCAGCTGGAGATGTGTTACCCAAAGGTACACAAATGTCTCCGCCAAGTGCCGCTGGAGCACTCGCTGGTTTGAATCTGCATGACAGGAATTGCAAATGATAAGTGGAATTACTGATGCAGTTACATGCTGGAAAAGCGGGGCTTTAAGCAGCTGGTTGAAAGCTCAACTCAGGACACGAGATTCCAGTTGGAAAATATTTTTTAATTTACAAGCTTAGATTACTTTAGCCATTCTAAAACGTACGTGTTAAGAAGTTATTTAATACTTTTACTTAACTTTGTCACAGGAAAATCTCCCTAGGTTAGTATTGCGCTTACATTTGATTTATGCTGCATAATGGTGTGTCACTATTACTGCACTATAATGCCACTGACACTTTGTTTCAATAGATTTGCACTTTGAATAACAAACTGTGTCATCAATGACAGTAACTCATTAGAAAAGAGGGATAGAAAATGCTCTTCATTCGCTTACACTTATAAATGCTGCTGCCTGCGAGCATCAATAAAACGTTGCCCAGCATTTTTTCCTTGTATCATCAAAATTATTGTTATGTTATTGTTGTTTCTTGGAAGTTGACCTATATCACCTTCTTCCCTAGTTTCCACTGATTAATTTCCCTCTGAAGAAACCTTGCTAAAATGAACTCTTTTTAATGACTTGTTTATTTCTTACAGTCAGTATTTTTCCATTAAAACACCAGTAAAAGTCCTTTGTAGAACAGCCTGTCTAAATGAGAAGAGCCAGCTGTTCACCTGCCACGCCAGAACTACCTTCTCTGCTATAAATTAATCATCTAAATTATTAATCTATTAATCATTCTATATTCCGGGGGGAGGGGGGGGGGGGGGGGGGTGTTACATTGTCCAAGGATGATATTGATCCTTTACTGGGGGAATTTGTTCTATTTACATGTAACCTATTCAGTCACAGCTTACTTACACTATCAAATGAAGGCCTGCAGTAAAGTTCATTTTTCTCCCAATCTCCTCCAAAGTTTGTTTAACACAGACAAAAACACTTTGTCACCAAAAATATTCCATTTCACTTTGATCAGTCTAAGGGATTTCTACCTCTCCATCATTAAGCTGTGGTACAGAGTCAGGCGTAAACACAACGGGTTAGTTTTAATGTTTCTACAGATCCAGTTTAAAATTTCAGAGCTCAAATGTGTAGCAGTCACGTTTTTTAATAACTGTTGCGCTGAAAGTGCACTGAGTGACAAAATAAATGACTTTCTGCAGTAATACTCTCAGCTTACTTGCAGAAAAGTCGTCTTTTTTTCATATCCTTTATAGACTTTTATCAGGAATTCCTCTGACCGAAGCAGGAGGCACTCAATCGCAGTCAAGTGAGCGTACACAGAGCCTGAAGCAGAAAACCAAGTTTAAGAGAGAAAGCTGATCATTGTGATTCCCTCCCTCTTTGATTGTTTCTTCTTTTGTTTTTTCCATTGTACAGCCCACAGACAACAACAACAGTATGAGGGGGGGGGGGAAGAAACCTCAGAAGTACACACAGGACATAGCTCCATCTCATCAGTCGGTGTTTGTGGTTAATGACATGAAGCCAACTTTGTGTTTTGTTCCAAGTGCTGTTTGCACTAATATTACTCTTGGATGCAGATGAAAAAAAGATGCACATGTAAATGCATCATTACAAGCCAGGCCGGATCATCCAATAGCCATTCTGGGCACAAAATCACGGGTCGACAATGCTTGAGTTACTATCCAGGTAGCACATAAATGTTTTCTCTTCAATTTGAAGTCTTCTCGTTTCTAATCACCCAAAGAAATATATAATAAAATACTCAGCGACTAAACAATTAGCTCCAGGTCTGTCTTTGAGCAGAAGATGGTAAACATTTTGAGTTTACCTAAGTAATTAAAAGCAATCAGTTTATTTCTGACAAAATGTGATCCTCAAAACTAGAACTGCTGATTAATCCATCATCTTAGCAGTGAGAAAACAATGATAGTCCATTAAATATCTGACATTAGATATCAGATATTATAATTGACAGCAGGAAGATGGCAAATATTTCAGGGTTTTTCCTGCTCAGAGTGGACCTTTGGGGGACAATGCCCATAAACACAATTGCTCTGCATATTGTTAGGCAAAAGAATTAACAGAATTGCATGCAAAGTTGTTAACATCATGTTTATCACAGTAAAGGTGGAAAGCCAAAGGTTTATTTATGCAAAAAAACAAAAAAAAAACCTGCATCTGTGTCTGGGTTTGTAGCGTCATGATCTGGTCAAGACAACAGCTTGACTGGGAGATATGAAAAGTTCATGTTCAGTCACGTGCAAGTCAATAAGCCTGCTTCCTCCCTTCAGCAAAACCGTCTCTAAGTCGAAGTTAACAATCAATGACGCCTTTGAAACTGATTTCATTTCATACCAACGCTAAATCCCTGCAAAGTGAAACAGGGCGAGGTTTCGTTCATCTTACCAGGCTCCTCGCAATTACCTGGACTTTGCGGCCATCCCTGCAAAAGCTGAAGTGACCTTAAACTCTGTAGTACACACCAGGAAAATCTGATTAGAAGCTAGTTTCACTGTCAAGCCTCGTGAGATTACGTAAAGCTGGTGATAGGAAGAGTATCTCGGCTAACAAACCTTTCTTTGCACCGTTTCACTGCCTCCGCCAGCAACGTGACAATACTACATGATATAAACTGTGCACAAAGGGGTGGCGCGGTCAGGGTGGGGCGTTAACCCGAATCTCGCACCACTAATGAAAGCAGCGATGCTGGCTGTGGCTGTAGCTGTTATCTTTAGGGAAATTTTGAAATGATAAGTAGCAACACAATAAACACCGGAAGGCGGAAAAACAACAACGCATGTAAAGCTTAACAGCTCACTTTAGCAACAGACTGTCTACAAATGGGTAGCATTGGCCACAATGTTAAAAAAAGAAGAAAAAAACTCAGTTAAAAGGGACCATGGTTTAACTACCTTGGTTTAAAGCAGCGGGTGGTTTAGCCTCACGTAGATAAAAACAGTGAATACTACAGATGTGTGTGGCTTCGGCCTTGTCCAAAGTGAGCTGTCAAAACCAGTCGAGGCGTTGACAGCGTCACGGGCTGACTAGCACTATTTCGCTGTTAACCTTAGCATGCTAACGGCCATCCTAAGAGCATTTTATCTGACGTAATATCCACAAGGAACATATAAAAACAACAAAAGGTGAACGTATTACCCTCCAGAGAGAGTGTTTAGGTGAAATGGTTAGCCAACTTACTGGCTAACGTTAGCCTCCTGTGATCGGGGACAATCCCACAGTGACTACGGCACAGTCAGCCGCAACGTCAGCCTTCGGCCTTACCTGCTCGGTACCAAAGGACGCCGCTTCTCAGGTGGATCCGATGGTACTCCCGGTCTGCAACATAAATTCAGTCTGTACTTAGAGAAACATATTAGAGTGCAGTCCTTTCTTCACATTAACGATAACCGTCCCTGTCGCTCAGCGTGGTTGCTAACGTTACTGCTGTCCCCGCCTCTTTTCCGGTTTAAAGAAAACATACGAGCCCTCCCCATCCTGCTGCACGTTTGATTTTTAATTCTATACAGTCTATAATTTTGTTTTTTTAACAGCATTATAGCCTCACTGTAGATTATTCAATTAGTAAGTCACATAAAAGCAAATATTAATTATCTTTTGAGCCTAGTGATCCGCTCTTATCAATATTGAGGATCGGATGTGATGGGACAGTTATGGACTATTAGAGAAAAAACTGCCAGCGTCTTTAAACTTTTTTCAGTTCACTTACATGAAGGACAAAATGGGTAGCAATAAAGGAAAAAGAATGATTTGGTGATCATTAAAGACAACATGCCCTGTAATAAACCCATCCCAAGCGCCATCTAGTGTTTTCATAGTGAAGAAATCCCCTCTGCGTGGATCCAACCACCCCAGTCACCAGTAGAAAAGCTCCACTATCAGATCGCGCTCGTGTGGCACCATCTAATGTCCCAAAATGTTCTTATAAATGGATTATAAACATTAATGAGCGATTATGTTACAGTGTGATGCTCACACAGCTGGACTGCTAAGTACTTCAACTGTATTGCTGTCCACTTCTTTTTGGCTAAGCAAATGATGAAGATTGTTATTATTATTTTACAGCTTTACAAAAATAGCAAAAAGCAAAACATGGCGATAGAAATATATGATTATACAATTGATTTAATGCAAAGATATTAACCCAAAAGGTAGAGAGTTATTATACCACCATGTTTCACACAGCATGAATGAGAACAGATTTCTTAAAAAATAAAAATAAAAAAGATTAAACACATACCAAAGAAAATAATACATAAGAATAAATTAATCAACAAGTTAAGAGACATTTGGAGAAACTAAACCAGAGCAAGGCTGCTTTTTCTGATGGCATCAGCCCCAAAGTTCTATCTATGATCCCAAGTCTGTGTGATAAGAACCACCTGATTATCAGTGTACAGAGAGGGTCTCACGGGTAAAGAGGAATAGAGCAAAGCCGGTAAAGATGAGCCCTTACATGATGATAGCTCCAATTTACACCACGAGGAACCAGAAGATTTTAGCCAGTAGCAAAGTTTATGGATGTGAGCGGCCCAGTAGTAGACTAAAAAATTAGGTAACGCAAGTCCTCCACTAAATCTGCATCGCTGTAGCAAAGTTTTAGAGACCCTAGGTGGCTTCCCTCCCCAAATGAAAGAACCAATAATCTTGTCCAGTGAAACAAAAAAATGTTTCGGCAAAAATAAGGGAATTGACTGAAATAAAAATAAAAATTTTGGTAAGATGTTCATTTTAACAACATTAATCTTACCGATTAAAGAAAAGGGGAGATTACCTTTGAATATCAGATGTGATCCTTGATATAAGAGGAGACAAATTTGCTGATTTAAGGCCAGCTAAAGAGCGAGTCACGTTAATCCCTAAGTACTTAAACCAGAGGAGGAGCCAGACATTTGAAACACCCGGGGCTTAGCCCTAAAGGGTAGTATGCATGTGGGATTTTTTTATTTTTTTTTTGAGGGGGGGGGGGGGGGGGTGTAGAAATGACTGAAAGATTAATAGGCTCTGTTTTGAGTTTTGTTCAAAAAAGAATGACTTCATATAGGGAAATATATATATCACACATGCAGGACACCTTAAACTAGTTTTTTAATTAAGCAGCAAGACAGAACGAAGTCGGGGCTGTATCAAGACACAGGGACTAAACCCCAATTCAACCAGACGCAGAACTGATCCAGAATTAAAACAGGACTACAACAGTTCAAAAGCAGGACTACTGAGGACTTAACCAAGACATAACCACAATCAGAACTAGATGATAGTAGCACTAAAAATCATCATAGACCTGCACTACACTTATTTATTTAATTCTACCAAAGTACAATATTTAGATTGAGAAAAGTTTATATAATTATTTAGCCTTGTTGTGCAAACAAGCCTGCAGAACTTAATAAATATAGAATTTGAAAAATAGCAAACCTAAAAAGAAACACTAGGTACGAGATACATGAGTACCTATGATACAGTGATACTTTTAGTAAGCAACCATTTGACTAACATGTGTGTCTCACCTGCTCTTGTTCATCTCTGTTCTGTCCTCATTCTCCATCTCAATCTCTGCTCCTCTCTCTCTGTTCCTCTCTCTCTCTCTTTGTGCTGACAATCATCAAATATACAGTTGAAACCAGATATTTACAAACTCTTCAGATCAAAACACAAACACTTTTTTAATTGTAACATCAAATCAGACTAAATGTTTATTTTTTTAGATTGATAAATATAAAAACATATTTGTTAACTTTAAGAGTAAAGAGAGAAACTGTCTGTGTTTTTTAATTGCAAATGGCACCAAATTGTATTCAAACTGAGCCACACTTATGGAGCTCCACAGTTCTTTTCCTGGTGTTTTGGTTGACATCTCTTGATTTTCCCATGTCACAGAAACAGGCTCTGTGTTTTGCCTTATATGCATCCACAGCTGTGCCACCAATTTACTCACATGGACTCTACTAACCTATCAGAAGCTTCTTCAGCTCAGAATGGAATCCTCTGGAGTTTTCTTATTAATTAACAATAAACTTAGTGTATATGTACTCCTAAATTTAATGAAAGTGATAAAAAATAGACAGCTCTGTCTCTCTTTATTCTGACATTTAACTAATTCAAAAGATATTTCAATATTTATCTAAAACAAAAGTTTACTCTAAATTGATGTTGTACAGTAAAAATGTTTTATGTTTTCTCCCTAAAGTGTATGTAAATATCTGGTTACAAATGTGAATATCCTGCTGTGTACTGAAATCCCTCTTGTTTTGCATAGAAATATACTGAACAACATACAAAGCACAATATATAAAATAACATTTACCTGAGTTTTTTCTTTGAAAGAAGCCTCTAATGTCCATTCTTATATTTCAGTACATAACTGAAACCGAATTAGTCGGGGAGGGTAAGAACTGAAAATATGAAATAAACACACGTAAGCTAAGAATCTCTAAAAAATAGCATTTGTTCGGCTTTTCATTTCGCCATTTGTTGATTCACTTGAAGAGCAAGTAAAATAATATTGGTCAAGTGATCAGTTTCATATCAATCTTTCGTGATGCACCGTCATATTTACATTATTTGTACGGTACGAATGATTTGCTTTGGTACCTGCTCAAACTTAAGCTCTCCTTAGTATGGCTGGCTCCGTCTCTCCAACAGCGCACTCACGGGCAGCAGCTCCCCCCGCCCCCTCGCTCAGTCGCTTAGTGCCTGAGCTTGGATCATACCAATATCAGGGGGGGATTCACGCACAGTCGTAAATTCCCACAGTGTGCACTATGTGCTTCGAATATTGTGTGTACTTTTTGTTTTATACAGTTGTCAGCCAGGCATCTAACTATGAAAAAATTACACTCCAAAATACCCCGGGCTTCTGACAAAACAACCCGGGCTTAAGCCCCGTAAGCCACCCCCACGCTCCGCCCCTGACTTAAACCCAGATGGACTGAGACGAAAGGGCAGATCAGACTGTTGTAGTTGACGTGCTGCCGTATTAACAGGAAAACACTCACTTTTCCCCAAATTTAATTTATAACCTGAAAACGAACTGAAGTTCTCCAGAATACTTAAAACAGCAGGGATGGAGCATGCCGGGTCAGTCATATATAATAACAGATTACTAATTAATTTTGTTTGAACGACTTTAAAACATGAATATGGGGAAACTTTGTCCATCACGGCTTAAAATGCAGTACATTTTGTAAAGATTAAAATCACACTTTTTTTTTTAATTAACGTTTGATTCTTTGTTTTCCTCTTTATTTTTCTTATTTTCTTTATTGTAAAACTTTGTCTTGATATTTCTGTTAATATTTCTGATAGATATATGTAGTAATCTGTAGTGTATACAGGCACACCGTAAGAGGGCGCAAGGAGCCCACAGTCACGTTGAGCGCGAACATGCTTTTATTATGAAAATCCAGGCTGGTGCTGGAGTCCTTCACTGTGCGGCTGCCGAGGTCAGCCCGAGGACCAAGTGAAACAGTGGAGCTGTGTCTGCGGAGGAATATTAAAAAGGTACCGCTGAATTCATGTATGCTTTCATGTTGTCCCATTCAGCTAAGAGATGAGCTCGAGTTTGTCTGTCACAGTGTTTATTTTCAGCTGGTTTAATAGATTTAGCTAACCCCGGTAGCCTTGTTAGCCGTTAGCTCTTCGGGTTGGCGTTTCTTAACCATGTGCTTATGTGATTATTATCGGTGTCAACGTTTTGCCCCAGTGAAAACACTTTAGATGCTCCTGGGGAGGTGGGGGGGGGGGGGGATCTTATGTGTCTTGTTTGCTTACTGAACTTACTGAAGAGGAAGATAAAATCCGTTAACATTTAAAATAATATCATAATGAATATAAAAATACGCAAATGATTCAGAATAGATGAGAAATAAAGCAGTAATTAATTAAAATAAAAACAAAAATCCGTAAGGACTCTTATTAATGTGGAGTCCGAAGGCTTTTTATGTTAAACCTATATAACACTAAAGAGTTTTCCTTTGCTTACCTAGACTTTTTAAAAGTTATGGGTTGTTGTTTTTTTTCCAGAAAATCACAAGGGTTTTTTACCTGATGTTTAAAACTGATGTTTATTTTCTTCTGCAAATTAGCAAATCTAAATATAGTTTTAGTTGAACATGAGAAAATATTTTTTGTGATGTTATGTTCTAAGTTGAAGGCATTGTATACGTTTTTGTTGTTCAAATTTAGATGATGAGGATGTAAACCTGAGGGGGTAGGGCTAAATAAGTATATTCTTCTGCCTACTCCTTTTCAAACAACTGCATGGAAAGATTTTATGAAATGTTGGTGAATGTATATGTTTGAAATAAAAATGAACTGAACCTCTGTTATTGCAGTTTCAGGCTCTCAGACTCTCATACTTCTGACAAACATCATAACCCTTACACAAGCAAACTTTAAACATCTACGACTAACAACGAGCACTGTATGAGGCTCAGGCTTTGCTTTAAATGGCTGGATCGTCCAGCTGTGAGTGTCTTGTGCAGACTTAGACTTGGCTGTTAGATGGAAGTGTGCATATTTAATTAAGTAATACAAACATTTTTCATTTTTTACCTCAGTTCTATTAAAATTGTTACAGTCCTCAAAGTAAACGGGGTTGATTTTTTTTAAAAATCCATGAATTTAGCCCTTATAACTTATTAAGTACAAGAGCTAAACACATGAAGCTTTCTAGGCTTAGAAACACTTTCTCAGCTTTTTAAAAGCTGTAAGAGAATCAGTTTTGCACCCAGCCAAAGTGCACACTCAAAAGCCAAAATCAACTAATTATAGCTTCGGTGTCATGGGATATTTCATGGTTTCAACAGCAAAAGTACACAAATTCAACTTCTCAGTACTCCAAATTGTGACAATTTGACTCGGTGTAAACGTGATTTGGTGGTTGTTTTTAACCAAGCTTAGAAGGTGTTTTTCAACCCTGAGAATTTCATGTTTCGGTCTGTTGCACTCATGTTGTGAAGGCTCCTAACTCAGAAAATATTTATAGTATGAAGATAAAGTAATTTTCCATGGCTACATGTACAAAGAATGAGCTGATTCTGAGAGGGTCGGGATCAGATTGGACTTGTTTTGTTTTAATTAACCGACACCACTGCATCTGATACATTTTACAGGCTTTTCTTTCATGGCAATCCTCTAGTGTGTGATGTTTAAGAATGAAAGTTTGCATGTTATCAGGCTTTTTTCCCCTGACTTTTAATTATATATTATGCCGTTAAAACTGGCTGCTCACTCACTTTAAGCAAGGTATTCCTAGCAGTACATACAGAATACCAACAGCTTTGTGTATTAGTGTCATTATATCCCCTTCCTGAGCTTCCAAGGTTAAATCCCTTAATGTCATCCTCTTCAGCTTGCACAGAGCGGTGTCGAAGATAAGGGAGCTGCCAAGTCATGGGCAGAGCGTCACAATGACACATGAGACCCTCACGAGCTCACAGCTGTCCATGAGGACTGCAGCTCTGCGTATGGTTGACTTGCCACTGTCCGTCTACAGCTCCCTGACACAGGTGAGGATGCTTTTCAACGTGCTCCTAGCAGCTATCAGAATATCCACACTGCATGGTTTACAAGAATGAATTATTTATTCACTTCATATTAGACCCTTCATATTGGAACTATATATAGACTATTCACTTTCTTTTGACCTATATTGCCACTCTTTTTTTATTTTTATTTAATTTATTAGTGTAGTAAGAAATATTTCTATTAAGAGGAACACACTGTGAGAGGATATGGAACTGCCTTGTTTATCATTTTCCTTTAAAACCTGATGAGATGAGCCAGCAGCTGTATCTGTTTACATGTGAACGTCTACCACCTGTTTGAGCAGTTTAGTTGTTCAGCTAAAGGCTTCGTGTGATGGAGAGATACTGAGCAGCTCGGCCAGTTTTCTAGCAAATGCGTTTCAAAGCATGCTGGTTTTAAAGAAGCTCATGCAAACTTCTTTTCCTGAACTGAAAGTTCTTATAAAAACAATTTATGTAGAACTCCTTAAACAAGTTAAGAATGACTTCTGTTACATTTACAAAAATGTGAAGTAGTAGTTTGCACGTCAGTATTTTAGGTGTTTTTCCCCCCAGTTTCACTTTCTTTCTTGGTCCTTGTGGCTGTAGGGTGTTGAATCTCTGGTATTTCTCTTCATTTACCCACATAAACACATGTTATTGTGTTTATGCAGAAGGCGACAGTGTTTGTGTGGCCTGAGTCACGTAGCAGATCTGATATGATTAGAATATTCTGGTTGGAACATGCCTGACACGTGATGGCAGCGGTTATGAATACAGCTTGTACAAGCACTGGCAGCACTATTCAGTCATCCTAGTCCATTTAGTGACCTTTTAAAAAGTAAATATTATGGCTGTTGTCATACCTACTGAGTTGTTGAGAATTTGCAGCAGCTACGTCTGTGTGTCTAAATATAAACGGAGAGGGCTACAAACACTATCTGAAATTGATTATTTAACATTTATGTGACAGGCGGATGGCGGGTCGTCTGCGCTGCCTCATATTACCTCAGTATCCGTTAGACTTTGAGGCATGCGTCCTCAGTTAACTTTTCATCGGGCAGACAAGTGTTGCACTGAATGCAGCTCCTTCCTTTCCATCTTTCACAAGTTGTTTAATGCTATAAGATTATGGCAAAAATTATAACGCCGATTACCTTGGGCAGTACTTGGTCAGAAAAATGTACTAATCTTTGGAAACATTTTGGATTTATTTAACTTAAAAAATGGCTAACAGAGGGTTTCCTTGAACTTTCATTAAATCAAGGATGATTGAGAAAGTAGAAATGGTCAATGGATTGGTTATTTATTTAGTAGTATGTATTTGGGGGGGCTAAAAAAAAACAGAACAAGAACAACATTGAAGATCGTTTATCTCCATTATCTTTTTTTAATCATTTCTGCAAGCCAGAGTTATAATTTCATTCAAATTATTTTTTTCTTACAGCCCTATAATATTATTGTGACTGTTGAAACGCACAAAGAAACTTGGGATCAATTTTTAGATGTTGGGATCAGTATTCCATCTTTATGTTTTATGTTTGTTGGGGTTTTTTAAGGCTGTTCAACTGTTTGGTTTGGTGTGTCTTTATGAGAATGATTAAATGGTAAATGGCCTGTATTTATATAGCGCTTTACTAGTCCCTAAGGACCCCAAAGCGCTTTACACATCCAGTCATCCACCCATTCACACACACATTCACACACTGGTGATGGGAAGCTATATTGTATCCACAGCCACCCTGGGGCGCACTGACAGAGGCAAAAAACAAAGGGGAAAAATGTATTTTCACCGCAGGCTTAGTAATGTTATCTTGATTTAATTTTGAAGAAAAACAATATACTTCATTAAAAAAATAAACTATTCATTGTATATTCCAAAAAAAACCACTTTAAACATCGCACTGCCTTGCTTTAACTCATTCACTGCCAGCCGTTGGCAGTGAATGAGTTAAACCCATTGACTCATTCACTGCCATTGACGGCTATAGTCAAGTCAAGTCAAGTCAACTTTATTTGTCAATTCTGCCACATGTACAGGACATACACAGAATAGAAATTGCGTTACTCTCAAACCCTAGTGATTAGAAAAATGCAAATAAAATAATTAAAAAGTAAAAATTTAAATAAATACAATACAATTTTACGTATAACAAAAAAAAGCTATGCAATATACAATATACAATATTCAAGTAAGAAGGCATAGTGGTGCAAAATAGGCAAATAGTGCAAATGGGGATTTAGTAGTGTACGGTAAGAGATAGTGTAACAACAGAGTCTTATGAGGTCCAATGCTTAAGCAGTCCAATGCTCCACAAAGTGACTGGAGCAGGCCAGTGAGTGCGTCAGAGAGTGAGTGTGTGTGTGTGTGTGTGTGACAGAGTTCAGTGAGACCGTGGTGGAGAAGAGGGGAGAGGGGGGCAGAATCGGGAGGGAGTTTAGCTTCCTGACAGCCTGATGGATGAAGCTGTCCTTCAGTCTGCTGGTCCTGGCCTGGAGACTCCGCAGTCTCCTCCCTGACGGCAGCAGCTTGAAGAAGCTTTGCATTGGGTGCGTGGGATCAGCCGCTATGCAAAGGGCTTTTTTAGTGAGACGGGTGCTGTAAATGTCCTGGAGGGAGGGGAGAGAGACACCAATGATCCTCTCTGCAGCTCTCACTATGCGTTGGAGGGATCTATGGCAGGACGCATTGCAGGCTCCAAACCACACAGTGATGCAGCTCGACAGGATGCTCTCGATGGTGCCTCTGTAGAAAGTGTACATGATGGGGGCTGGAGCTCCTGCTCTTCTTAGTTTGCGGAGAAAGAAGAGACGCTGCTGTGATTTCTTGGCCAGTGCTGTGGTGTTGTACGTCCAGGAGAGATCCTCTGTGATGTGCACACCCAAGAACTTGGTGCTGCTCACTCTCTCCACAGACGCTCCGTCAATGGTCAGAGGAGCATGTTGGGTGTGCATTCTCCTGAAGTCCACAACAATCTCCTTCGTCTTCTCCACATTCAGAGAGAGATTGTTGTCAGCACACCACGTGGCCAGGCGTCTCACCTCACTTCTGTAGTCGGTCTCATCCCTGTTGCTAATGAGACCCACCACCGTTGTGTCGTCCGCAAACTTGATGAAGAGGTTGGAGCTGTGTGATGGAGTGCAATGGCAGTGAATGAGTTAACTGGACATGAACAGCTACATGTGGGAAGTACAGGAAAGTGGAACCGTGACATGATATCTGGACATTTGTCGTGGTTTTAGAATTGTAACACCCGTGACACACTCTGTTTTTTCTAAAGGGCAGTTTTACCTGTAGGGCGTAGTGTATGAAAGGCACCTGGTTGCTTTTGGTTTGGCATGGTGTCGTTGGGTGTGTTTTGATGTTTTTGCACGGTGTCTGTTTGTTTTATCTCGTTCTCCTGACTGATTGTCAGAAATGTCAGCATGACTGTTAGACCTGGTCTTCTTACTGTAGAGGGGAAAATATGTTTTCACTATTATTATTTTTTTTTATATATATATAATTTTGACATTTTATTGTGTATATGATACTTTAAGATAAAGTTGTCTATAACAAAATTATAACACAGTGCCATCTGCTAATAATGGGCAGGGTTGTATTCATGAAAACAAAGGAGGGAAATCTATCAGTTCAAACAGGACTAAAAATGGAGCATCCGCAGCAAACTAATCTATCCCTTGCATCATTTCATAATTATTTTGTCTATTTATTCATCTTTGTTTTTGTATTTTTCTTTGTTTATGTTCTTCTGCCTCCTAACATCTGACCCACGTTAAAATAATGGACTGAACATTAGGGCTGCCACGATTAGTCGACTAGTCACGATTACGTCGACTATCAAAATCGTCTACGACTAATTTAATAGTTGTCGTTTGAAGCTTTGTAATATCCCAAAAGATGCAGGAATAAGGAGTAGGATTTAAGAGTGTGATAACGGACTGAAACAGAAGATGGCAGCACTGCATGTACAAGGATGCCAGCTGCCGTTAAACCCCGAAGAAGAAGAAGCTGTGTCCCAGAATTCATAGCGCGGTCCATCGCGGCCCTGCTCAGTTTTCAACAATGGCAGCAGCTAGTTAGTTTTAATGTTACTCCTATTATTCTTTCTGGGTCACAAAATAAACGTTTAAAATATTTTCAGGCGGAAATGTAGCTGTGTAAACTTCAAATATCTGCTCAGTTTTAATAAGACACCAAATATTTCAAAAGCGCTCCGACGTTTTCGGAGACGTCTGTTACCCACTAGCTCGATAGCTAGCCGGGGTTCAAGGCTCACTAGAGCCCGTGAGAACACCGGACTCCCGGCAAATCGTTTTCAAACCCACCGCCATCTTTCGCTACTCAGGTTAAACATGATATATAAGTAACTTAGATAACTTAAAAATGTTATTGTTTGGCTTTTTTCAGTATTTTATTTGTTCCTGAGTAAATCAGTTTGGCTGAGATTAAAGTTATAGTTTTTACACAGCTGAATAAACGTCAAGCAGACAGCTGATTATCAGAAGTGTGAGATGCTCCAGAATATACTCCGGTGTCCTGTTATATTTTAGATAGCAAGGAGCAGACGGCTGAGTTTATTAAAATAAATTGTAACATACCCACTTTTGTACCCTCATACCTATAACAGACCCATTTCTGTAATATCTATATAAATATATTATTGCTAATATATATTTTGTAATATATCTATATCATGGCTAAAGCACTGATGGATGGATGCAAACTGCATTTCGTTGCCTTGTACTTGCGACATGTGCAATGACAATAAAGTTTAATTCTATTCTATTCTAGAAAAGGCTTTTGTCCCTGTGTTGTATATAAAGAGGTCCTCGGTATGTGTCAATTCATTTTTAATCTGTATGCTCACAAAAAAGGTTATGATTCTTTTACAAAGTACAGGATGAAAAGCTGCCGGAAAACAGACTTTAAATCATTAAAATCTGCATGTGATGCAGTGCATATATTGACAATGTACAGAATAAAAACATTTGGGGTGTATGAAAATCTGAGTTGATGCTCTTCTTCTCTTTCTTTTCCCCAGGTGAGCGTCAGCACAGACACCAAGAAACTGGTAGTTGCCACAGCCTTTGGTGCTGTCTCCCTCCTCTTCCTCGCTCGACGTTTCCAGAGGAGGAAGGGCAGAAAGAAGGTTCATCCACAGCACTGGGAGCAGGCTGGTTTAGAGTTTCACCCCCCAGCCGCAGGAGAGAATGGTAAGATCTCCTCACACTGATTTAATTCTTTCCTCTTCAACCAGCAGCTCACTGGCCTGTGATCTCCATTTAGTGTCAGCCCAGTTACTGGTGTGTGATGTAACAAGACTGACGTGCGAGGCCACTCCTGTATTACTTTGAACTTTGAAAAGGCAGGCTCTAGATAAATGGTTTAACTCATTTAATCTCCTCCAGGAAGATTAGAGTCCTAAAGAGAACTTAAAAGAAACGATGAATTAAGGGAAGTCAGCTGAGCAGTTTAAGAGAGCATTTCCTTTCTTTTTGATACAATAGATTTAGTGGGTCCATAGTGTATAGCTTTACAGCATCACCCAAGACGCTAATGATCCCGGGTTTGGTCCTGGGAGGAGGAAAACGTTTCCAAATCAAACATGCAGACTTATCTGCTGTGGCCAGCCTGTTTTGAATGAGCGAGCAGCCAAAAGTAGTTTTAGGTTTAATAAAGGGAAAATGTTTACAGAGGTTTTAACAATGACAGGAGGATCTTTTCAAACCTGATTTCATTCTGGGAACATCCGCTAACCTAACACTCGTGCTGGGTTTCTGACAGAGAAGTTGGTTGGGCTGATACATTAATTTGTGCAGTGGCACAGAAAGAATGGCGGAGCTGCTTCTGTGCTATATGAGCACAGAGAGAGGCTTCAGGGTGTTTATTCCCCATTTATAGCATGAAGTAAAATATTGTGGAAAAACTAGGATGCATTGATTTTTATTTTCTTTAGTAACTATAAGCTACCTGCTTGATTGTTTAGCAATGGGTCTGTTACCCTCAGCTCTGTTTATTCTAGCACGAAAGTTAAATTAAATGTTGGCATCTATCTGATATCTGGATTGTTGGCATTCACAGTCAGCTGAGTATTTGCTGCCACATCTATTTCTCTTGCAAAGACCTTTTGAACAGGCGTTTCTCAACGAGCTGCCTGTCTGATGCCTTTTCTCCACCTTTGTCCCCACTCGGACTTTCACTGTATCACTGTGTGTAAATCAAAGCACACCTTTGTTTGCTGTGTTTGAATCAAATTGGCAAAAAACGGCTTCAGCAAAGTTAATTATTAAAATACCATGGAGGCTTTCCAGAAAAAGTTACCCAGATGTTAAATTTGACATGTCCACTGTGTAATCCTGGTATTATAGTCGGATCTTTCTGTGAAACCTCATCTCTGAACTCTCATCTTTATCTTCTCAGATAATACGAGCCAAAACATCACGCTCTCCCTCAACTCCAAGAATGGCTACTCCTCTGATCTGGTTCTCATTGCAGGAGGTTACAGGAAGTTGTCTGGATCTGTCATGAGCCTGGCTTCGGTAAGATAAGAGCACGGAGTGTGTTTAGACTGCATTTAAAGATAAATTTTATCTGAAATGACATAACCAGGAGACATGATGCAAAAATATTTATGTGATACTACCTGGAAAGCTTTGAAATTAAAGAAGAAAACTTAACTTGTTTATGTTTTGTGTCTGACATGTTTTTGTTCATATACTCCTAAAATCCACAAACCAGAGGTGGTGAATATTTACTGCCTTTAGGACTCGTGATGATTTCTTTATTCCTTAAAAAATAACATGCAGGAGTACCAAAGCAACCACTGAAAATAAAGTTTAAGTTTATTCTTTGAGTAAGCTTCAGGATCTGACAGGCATATCATCACTCAGGATTAAATAACCCTTAGTGGGCATTAATAATAAAAGCAGAAGTTAAGTGGGGTCTGTCTTCATTTTTTCATTAACTTGGTGAAAAAACAGGAAAAAAAACTGAGTGTCGTTTGTCTCATGTTCAGAAGAACAGGGAACCTTAAATTATACGGTGAACCTTTAAGTATTAGATGCTGTAAACAGTATTTACTAATGATGTGTTCTTTTTAGGTGGTGCCTATGTAGGATCATTATCTTTGTAACCAAAAACACATTAAATTAATGTAATGTCTGTTTAATTTCATCATTTCCAGTCTTGTATTAGTAAAACTTGTTGATGTTTGTTCGACTTTGTTCTGCTTTTGTGTTTTTGTGCAGGTAAAAAGCTTGAACTCATCCAGCAGCAGTACCTGTGCAAATGACTCCACCTGTTGGGACGGAGTGGAGGATGCTGACAGTTGCAGTGTGCTCAACCTACCTGTCACCACACCTGAGAACCTGTACCTAATGGGTAAAGAAACCTCTGTGTACTATGTACCAGTATCCAGTAATACTGTTTGAATGTACTGTAATAGTTTTTGGTGGGTTGCAGTGTTTAAAATTGGAGGTGCTGAGTCATTGATTGCTTTCGGAGACTCAGTCTGTGTGTGTTTCTCTCAGGTATGGATTTATTCGAGGAGGCCCTGCGGCGGTGGGAGGAGGCGCTGACATTCAGGAGCAGGCATGCTGAGGACGATGCGAGCTGTGCCTCAGTCAAAATTGGAGCTGGAGACACCATTGCTGAGCAGAGCATGGAGGTGAGACAAACACTCCATACAAGTCTTATTGTAGACTGTAGCCAAAACAAGAGAAGCACAGTCTGAGTGCAAATGGTATCAAGATGTATGTTGTTGACATGTGTACACAACAGGTGTGGTGCAAATTACTGAGACCAAAATTTCCCCCTAATTCAGAAGAATTATTCTACTGATTACATAACTATGACTGAGTAGAAAAGAGGTCCAACCATCCATTTGGGTCCATTTCGCAGAAATCCCCCAGACCTCCCTATGAGCACAGAGGTTTTTCCCAAACCAGCTGAGAGAGACATAATCTCCTCCTTTGGCCGTGCCTTAAACGCTTCACCTAAGAAGAGTCTGAGTTAAATCCTCTTGTACCATCACTCTTCCTCACTTCTGCATCCGGCCTGCTCTCACATTGATCTTAACGAGGCCCAAGTATGCTTCAGTTTGTTTCGCCATGTCAGCTCTTTTAAGCTCCCTTGCTCTTTCTTACATGCATTTACAGCACAGCTTGAAAGGTCCTCTTGGAGAGCACAACTAGGTTCATAATTTTATGCATGCTGTGGATTAATTGGAGCATTTTTAGAAGCCCCGATCTCAATCATGCCTCATAGATTTGTTCAGAAAGACAGCAGTTTTCCATGGAGTTGAGGAAGCGTTGGAGTTGTGTGCTTGAGCGTAGTTGGTGATCATGCCATGTCATCATGTCATAGCGCAGAATGCAGCGATCAACCTAGTGGAAGGAGGTTAACTTTGATTAACCTCCATGCTCTGACACAGTACAGATCAGTTAGTGAGAGTCCAGACATCCTTTGGAAAAAGTAAACCAGTAAAATAAGTGGGCTCTTCATTTTTAAAATGACTTTTGTAGAATTGCCATAAAATACCTCTTTTGGCGCAACATGCAAATAGCTCATATGTGTTTTCTTTCTCAAAAAAGAAAACGGTTGCATAACATCTGTCTGATACCAAACAGTAGATGTATTGATTCACATCCCACCAATATTTTCTGTGCTCTGTTCTTTAATACCAGAGGAAGGTAGAGTTTTAGAGATCATGCTGCCCACAGACACAATGCAGATGAGACTACAGGTCGCTAACTACCGGAATAACCAGCACTGACAGCCCACCTGTGTGTCAGAGTTTGGATTGCATAACAGCACACTAATTGGGTCTCTAACGAGATTGGAGGGGTTTTGAATCAGTAGTTAAGCCTGCACCCAAACACAGCTCGGGCTGCAGCTTTGACTTGTGTCAAGGAAAGCCAGTACGATCGAATGCGTTTTTAAAGCTACTTAGAAATGAGGTCACATGAGATTCCCAAGAAAGAGCTGCAAATACTCTTTTAAAATAAGAAAAAATGTTATTTTCTACATTTTACATTTGGTCTACTGAACAAATTTTCAAGAATCTGATATTTTTTAAGTCTCAAACCAGCAGCTTAACCTGATGGTTTGCACAACTCTTATCTAGTGCGCCTGAGAACTCGGTTATCCCTACCGAAATTAAGACAAATCTTTACATTGTTAGGAGTCAAGTTTCTTTGATTGTTTGTGTGTTCAGGACGTCATCAGCGCAGAGTTCATCCACAGGCTGAAGGCTCTGCTGCACAGGGCTTACCGCCTCCAGGAGGAGTTTGAGGGAGTGTTGGGGATGTCAGAGCCCTCATCCCACAGCAGCAGCCAGGGTGAGTCACTGAAGCATTATGCAGTTCTTTTTGTCCAACACAGAAAAATAGGCACAGCAGTAAAAGACAGCGTGAAGCAAAGCAGGAAGCCAGTGCACATATATAATTTTGTGTGTGTGAGCAGGTGTGCTGGAGGACTCTTTTTTTTTTATAAAATTGTAAATATATGTGTGACGATTCCTGTTCTGTTTCCCTTACACAGTGGCAGACATTTTGTCCAGAGAAGAGTTAGATGACGCCTGTCTGAGGGACAGCATCAGCATCGCCTCCACTGACTCGTTTGTATCTGCAGCTGAGGTAACAGAAGCACCAAATCCTCCCATTAACACCTCTGGAGTTCTTCTACAGTGCTTTTTTTGTCAGTTGTTTAGTGTAAAGGGTAAAAAAATAAATCAGTCTTGATATTTTGCTTTTGGTTGCAAGGAAAAGTATTAAAAAAATTTAAAAATACAGCATTTAAAAAAAATTAATTTTGGTTCAGTAAAAAACAAATCTCATTTGGATTTCTTTCAAATTTACATTTCCTTCATTTTAAAGAACAAAAAAGCAGGAAGGAGTGATTCAAACATACGTTTTTGTTTATATAAATTCTGAATTGGTTTCTTTCTATTCAGAAGTTTTTCACCACCTTTGTAAAACATGAAAAACATACACGACTTGTCACAAATCAGGAGATCCTGCTTCGGTTAGTTAACCACAGCACTTTGTTCACAGCCATGTGGTTTGGGAACAAAGCACGAGGAGAGGAGGTGAAATCAGGAAAGGTCTTAAACTAAAACTGTCTGAACCTTTAAAGCTCCGACTGATTCGCAGCAGGAGTTTGACTCAGGAAGCTTTGCTCTTCCTCTGGGTTCACCACCCGGTGTTTACCAGTTCTCTGTTTATCGCCTTTACTCATTAAGTCTCAGTGGGGGCTCAAGGTGCTACTGGTGCACTTGACCCACATATCACTAAAATAAACTGGTTCTTAAGAATCACTGGTGGTGTGTTTACAGAGTGTACAAGCTAAGTTTACACACCAATGACTTTAACGTCCTCCCTGCAGAAAGATAACAATGCTTTACAAGGATTGTGTGTTAAACATCCTTTTAGAAATGGCAATTAAATTATTAGCAGCCTTTTGTTTTGTTTTTTCTGGCCTGGGCAAAGTTTATGCGTTAATATTAGTTTCTTAATAATAATTCTTAATAAAAATGATGTTTTTATTTCACCATTTCTTGTTTTTGGTTTCATGCAGACAATAAAACATTGTGAATAACAACATCTTATGTACCCTTCATTGTTCAGTCCATAATGCCTTTGCTATCTGTCTCCACCTCAGATGTCCGAGCACAGAGAGCTGAGGAGTGTGTTCACTCTGGGACATCACCCTTTGTATGAGGAGGCGCTGAAGATGGCTGAGGATGGCAGTATCTCCTGCAGAGTGCTGCGGTAATCAGACATTAACACACGTCGTATAGAAGACAGTCAGGGAAACTTGTACAGCGTTGTGATCGTCCCACTGTGAAATTTGATGGCATGACAGCATGAACTTTCTTATTTTGTTCTCCCGATCGTCTGCTGGCAGTTAAATGAGAGGTTTCTCTTGATTTTCACTCTCAGAACTGAGATGCTGGAGTGTCTCGGGGACTTGGATTTCCTGGCTAAGCTGCACTGTGTGCGGCAGGCGTGGCAGGTACGGTTCAGTAAGATGGTGCTCACCAAAGACTGTATGCTAAGATGAATGATAGTCTCCACTTCTGATGCACAACAGTAAAACTAGAATATTGTGGCTGAGTTTGCCTGATGTGGATGTTTGCTGAAGGAGGGGGGAAAAAGGGTCAGGTAGCTTTATGTTATCTGATCTGTTGTGCTTAATTCAGTTCAGTTTTATTTCACACAACAGTCGCCCCAAGGCACTTTATGTTGTAAGGTAAAGACTAGAGATGGCACGATACCACTTTTTTATGTCCGATACCGATATCATAAATTTGGATATCTGCCGATACCGATATAAATCCGATATAGTGTATTTTATAATCAATAAAATGTTTTTTTTAAAATATCTTGCTGTGTTTTGTATAAGTTCATACTCAGGTTTAAATAAAAAACAAAACAAAACTAAAGCTATTCTGTTATACCTGTATGCAAAAAATATACAAAATATTTCATAGATCAACAATACTGATCAATCTAATAAACTTAAACCTGCAGCATACTCCCTATTCCGGTGTTTTAAAGAGTACTTAGTGGATATATTAAGCAACCTAATTAATAGGGTCGCCAACTCCGAACACAAAAAAAAAAAAAAAAAAAAATGGGGAACCACCCTCTGCCTCGTAATGCTTAACTGACGTAATCAACTTTAATTTAATACACACGTAAAAGAAAATGCATCTATATCAAATCTATACATTTTACATCAGATGAAAACTTTGGTTGTAAGATTCAGATAATTATTTATTAAAAGCTAGACATGACAATAAGAAAGAAAAGTATTTCTTTGTGCCCCCTTTTCACTGTTAATGCCCTACCTGCCCCCCTGACAAAACTTTGCTAGACTCTCTTTTAAGAGGAAGAAATCTCCAGCAGAACCAGGCTCACACTCACAAAACGTAAAGAATATACTCACAGCTCATAAGACGTGTAATAGACCAGTGCTCTCAAACTACTGGGCAGATTATTAGGTGAAACTAAGGTGACAGGGTAACCCTGGCTTTGATCATGCAAACAGTCTTATTTAATTTCTTATGACTTTTATTATTTTTAGTGTATAGTTTACTGTTGTTATTCGGTATAGTGTTTATTTTGTATAACCTGTTGTTTAAGATGTGCTATAGAACTTTGACTTGACTTGAATTAATAGGGTAAGATAAATGCTCCCAATTAAAAATATTAAGGCATTTTTCCTGATTGCCTGTTTGGATATTTTGGCTTTATTCTCAATAGTATTTCTGTGTTGCTGTTGAATTAGCCAGAGAAACACTGCAGACCTCCTGCTCATTGAATTCCAGACCACAGTTGTAATTTTTGAACTGTAGATTATTGTTCACTATGTATTGAAAATTAAAAATAATTAAAGAATTTTGTTTTGTCTGCAGCTCATTTTGTGTGACAGGACAACTTGGACGTTTCTGGCCGACACAGGAAAGAAAATACTGTCTTCCATTATAGTCAAAGCACAAAAGGTAAAACTGAAAATACAGATAACGGATTTAGAAAATAGAAATAATAAAAAAAAAATTAATTGTATGAGCTGTTCTCCACCTCACATGTTGCTGTTCGGTTTTCAGAGCCCAAAGAGATTTGAGGAAGTGTTTGACGAGATGATTTCCTTCCTGGAGCACACAGAGCACTGGGAAAACACAGAATTGGAACTCGCCGCGCGGGGGGTAAGTGTGATTCTCTGACCTGTGATCCAACACGACTTAAATCGGTCGAACAGCATTTTTCCTTTCTTCTCTTTGCTTGACATTCTTCACCAGGTGAAGCATCTAAACTTCTACGACATCGTGCTGGATTTCATTCTGATGGACTCCTTCGAGGACCTGGAGAATCCACCCATCTCCATCCAGAACGTGATCAACAACCGCTGGCTCAACAGCTCCTTCAAGGAGACAGTGAGTAAAACTACAAAATAGCACCTGCATATGTATACATACCACTGAGACACATGAAAGGCAAAGCAGTTAACACAAGTGAGTTTTCATTGAATCTGACATGTATTTGTTTCACAGGCGGTGGCATCAAGCTGTTGGTCAGTGCTGAAGCAGAAGAGGCAGCACATGAAGGTACGAGTCTGAGGTCTTTTAAAATGCACAGTAACAGGAGGGTGGCGCTGGAGGAAATATCTCTTTACCTGAAATGTGATGTAGGGTTAAAATAACTTATTTCTATAAATACAGAAATGAGCAGGTAGATCTGAACGCCTCTGTGCCGTTTGTCTCTCAGGTGTCCGACGGCTTCATCGCCCATTTCTACTCCGTGTGTGAACAGATCGGCCCTGTCCTGGCGTGGGGCTTCCTGGGGCCAAAGGGCTCCCTGCACGATTTGTGCTGCTTCTTCAAGGTTAGAACATGAGGAACATCTGCGAGTGTCCTGTTTTAAACATGGACTGTTTTGTGTCAGTGGATGAGATTTAGACTAAATTTGGAACGAAAATGAGAATTAATCTTGTTCACCCACTGCTTTTAAACGAGTTTTTGTACTTAACTAAAAGTAAATGTAGTTGAGAAAAAAGTGTAAGTTTGAGATTTGGGATGTTTGCAGGACTGGGAGTCAGCAGCCTTTTAAAACTCTTTGTATTGTAATATCTATTCTGAGATCCTTAAATCTGCCCCTGATTTTAAAAACCATATTATGATTAGGGGAAAAGGAAAAAAACTAAAGAGCTTATACAATCTGAACCTCCCAGTCTTAACTCGTTCCCCCCTGTGGACGACATTTGACGACCTTCCTGCACCCTTAATGATGAATTTTGAGTTACTCATGAGTCCTGTTTCTCCTGCAGGACCAGGTGCTGCACTTCCTGAAAGACATCTTTGATCTGGATAAAGTGCGTTACTGCTCGGTGGAGAGTTTGGCGGACGACGTGCTCCAGCTGCTCCACCGACGCTCGGAACTGCTGCTCGCCTACCTGGGAGCCGACTCGCTGCGGTACCTGAATGGGTGTAACTCACCACCGGTGCACCTGGTTCCCAGTGCCCTGCTGGAGGCACGAGTGCAGTGAGAGACACGGCCAAGTCTTTAAATATTACACAAGTCAGTCCCAGCATTCGTTCAGGGGTGAGTTCACACCAAATGTTGGACCAAAGGAAACTGTAGGTGTGAGCTCACCTGCAGTCTGTGAAATCAACTCATTATGTCTCCCATCATGCCAGTGTCATGATGTCCAAAGTCAGTGGATCCACGTAAACTGAACCAGCCGTTTGTCTTCAGGCATGCTCACGGTCTCTGGTGTGGCCTCCACTTCCTCTTCTTATTCCCCTGGCCGCTTTTCAATGTGCCATAGCAGCGCTTTTAAAAGGTTCAAAGAGAACAGCAATAATATTTATTAAATATGAACTTGTGTAGTAATAAACTGAGGCAGGCTTGGAATCTGTTGCAGTAGGTGTTATGTTATGTAAATTGAGGGAATTTTAATGCCATTAAGAGCAGTTTGTGAACGAAGAGGTAATTTATTTTATTATACAGCAGACAGGTGCAGAGCTTATTTGTAGAAATAGCGTCTGCATGCATTAATAGGTTAGTGATCGCTCTCACAGACGCGAGGACATGCTTTATGCCCAGAGCTGCTCTTCGCTGAACAAAGGGCCTCGGTTTAAGAGGTGGAAATGTGCTGAATAGGAGATAAAATGCAGCGATTCAGTTTCTTTACTTGAAAGGGGGAAAGTTTTTGTTTTGGTTTTTTTGACACTACAAGCCACAGAACTTTTATGCAATATTAAAGTTTAGCACACAAAGCTTCCAAAGCCATTATGATATTAAGTCGACACATCGCGACTGCACATCTGCCCAGCTGCTGTACAACTTGTGCCGCTCTGTTTTTCATGACGGGCAGAAACACAGAAAGCCTTATTGTAAATGCAAATATTCAAGCCTTGTGTTTGTCGCTGAATGTCAGCCCACGGTCTTCATGTTTCCAATCATCTGGGAAGTTTTTAAAAAAATACTGTAGTGTGTTAATGTCTGTCCTGCAGATCAGTTACTGTGTACAGAATATACACTGCATGCTTGAAGCTCAAGCTCCTACAGAAGTAGAAAATGTAGAGTCAAGTCTGGGGTGTCAGTCTACTGCAATCTCCAAATGTTGTCTTAAAAGTGGACATACAGAACTGTCAATGAGCACAGTATTATTCTTGCTCCCAACTGGTGTAGCTTTGCATGATTCAAAGTTCAAAATAATCCCCATTTGTCTGGTAATTCTTAGTCATTAACTATTTATAATAATTTAAAAAAAGCAATACAAGCTGAACTAAGGTGAAGATCAGCAGGATTGCATCAGCAAACATTTTGTCCTGCCTATTAAAGTCTCATTGAGCCAGCTTGGTTTCATTCCATGTCACTGCTCCACCAGCAGTCATTCCCCATCTTGGTATACTGCATTAAGCCAGATTTTATCTGATTGGCTTTCCCTCCGAGATGGGCAGGGCTGTTGTGCTCTCATCACCATGTCTCAGATGACCATGTTGAAGAGAACTGCTCTCACTGATGACACATGGAGCTCACCGGGATTAGATAGACTTCAGTAACTTTAGCCATGATTAATGCAAAATCATCCACCACTGTAAAAAGAGGATAGGTCCACTTTCAAGTTTTGCATTTTAGGTGTTCACATACGTAATAGATCACCGTGAGCACTTATCTCTTAAGCTGTAGACTTCTGAAATTCAAACATGCGTATAGACTGGATGGAGATTGCTTTGTTCTGATTTTTTTTTCCAGACTAAGTCCAGAAAGGTTACAAGAAACGAGTGTTTGTTGTTCAGCTGGGATCATATCATACAATGTTAAAGTGTTACCTGTTTTGACCGATTGGTGAAATAAAGTTGAATGTGTGCAAATAAAGACTGAGAATGTCCTCCTTTGAAATAAGACTCCACAATAATGGTCCAGTTTATTTGTTACAACTTTAATGAACATGGCAACATTTCAAAACCAAAAACAAGTTAAATTCAAGAAACAAACCAATAGATTATACACAGCACATGAAACCTTGATTACCTCTAAGGCATGCTCCTTGTTTAGTCTTCTACACCCCTCGAACTCTGTGTTGAAACACTGAGTGTCTCACGTGTACACAGCCCCAACAAACAGTGAGTGACCTTATTTTTACTACAGAAGTGTTTTAAACTGATAAACCCCAAAGTTCCTGTCCTCATCCAACTTTCTAAAGCACATTCCTGTCTGCTGAAAGTTACTCATGAAGGCATTCACAGCGATTAAAAACAACTTTCAGACAACTCTAAACAAACTATGGCATCATGGTTAAAAAGAGACAAGTCAAACCGGGCAGCAAAAACAAATCTAACCAACACTTTTTGCAATCAAAGAATTTAAATTTCATTGGGTTGCTGTTTTTTTTGGGTTTTTTACCTTATCACTGGAGCTCTTGAACGGTCTACGTTCAGCAGCAGGATAGACTCAAAGGATTCCTCCTTTTGTGTGTAGGGGGGGGGACAAACTACGACACGGGCCTGATTCTACGACCTAAGCCTGCAGCATCCTCCAACACTGTGAGCGAGAAGTGAAGGCGTTTCAATAGCAGATTTGCACTGCACTTGAGGGCAGATTCACACCACGACAGGAAAAAAAATTATTAAAAATCATGTATTGAACCGTTTCGTTTCTTTGACCTAGCAGTTTAGCATGCAGTTTTACACCAGTGTCAATCTAAAGCATCGACATACAGTCACTTTCAGACTTACCAGGGTGCAAATATAGAGGCTATTATCATATTAAGCAGATTCGACATTACCTCCTATGCAACAACCTTTTCACTTGTCAAAACTTCACATCATGCAGTTCATTCATGGGAAAAAAATGGGCTGTGAATTTCCTGGACATTTTCTTTTTGTTTAATGACACAGGTAAGCATTTGTTTGCATGTATGTCACTGGACAAAAACACTGGTTTTCCTTAGGTTTCGCTTACCTGTGTTATTGCAGCAGAACCTAAGGTGCAAGGTCTGGGATGACACTGCAAAGATCAGATATATATGTATGTATATATTGCACTCTTTGCCGTCAGTGAACAATGCAGTCAAAGAGATCGTTTGGACTTTAACATTAACAGCCTTTCACAGCAGTGCTCATTCATAAAAAAAAAAATCATCATCAATACTGAGCTAATCAGCAGCACTTCCACTACTAGCATTCCACATGCTTATTATAAAGGACATATTAGAGAGAGATTATCAGCAGAAACCTAAGCATGCTACGCTGGAGTTATGCAGGAGATTTCTAAGCAAATATATTGCAATGAATGGCATTTTGTTTTTAAAAAGACATCAACTACACAATGGCAAGTTGGCAAATATTCAGAACGCAAAAAAACCCCAACATGGACATCCTTAAACAGTTCCTACCAGCAGTGTAACAGACCTCAGTTCAGAAATCCAACTACCTACACAAACAATCTACAGGAGCTGAGTAAAGAGAATCTCAGAAACATGTGGTACAAGAATCATCACATTCTGAAGCGCTAAGCCTCTCCTGAGAACATTTCATACTTACCCAAAGACAAAGGAGGGAGGGGGGGGAGGGGAAAGGGCAATATTTGAGAAAAAATAAAAAAATACTACATCGTTGGCAGTTTATAAAGCGTTCTTTCTCAAAGTCAAATCACAGGTTTTTTGTACTTACATTACAGGAGGGCTCAACTGATGGATGCCGACTGCTTAACCACCCCAGACCCTACAACATCTACCACTTTTTGTTGCATCGTTTTATACTTTTAAAAACATTCTTTTCAAAAAAAGACAAGTGTAAACATGTGAGTTCACAATTGGGCAAGACAAATGTTTCAATGCATTTTTTCTCTCCCTCTCTCCTTTTCAAAACAATTTTACCTCACTGTCCTGGAAAAAGAACAGCACAAAAGGTAGATGGATATATAACACTAAAAATATGCATCATTTCTTAGAACCGCATGTTGAGAAGGATACTTGGCTTACCGCTTTTCTAAACTTGCCTGTGGAGGATGAAGTGACTATCAAGGGAGGCAGCAAAAAATAAAAAATATATATATATACAGTGCAAACTACACCTCAACAATATCAGCAACCAATGCAAAAAGTGAGAAGGAATGCCACAGCAACGCAGGTAATGCATGAGATCACGACACACAGATACCGTCGGCTTTCTCGTGACAAACATTTTTTCTACTTGCTAGAAATAATATGAAATATATAAATAACAAGTCTGAACCACCCGGCATCACTGCACGCAAGTAATGTGACTACGAGTCTTATAGACAGTTGGAGAGAGACAGGACAGCACAATTTGGTTTTGGACAATCAGTTCAAACTACAACGCCCACCCCACCTATCCCCCCCCCTGCTCAGCGGCCTCACGGTAAAACAAAAACAATCATACAGAAATACATCTCCACCCCAACTTACCAACACAGGAGGTTTCAGTTTGTTTTATTGCAAAAAAACACAACAGGCAAGAGCAATTTTTAAAACTGAGATGATTTTACATGGTAATGTCTACAGTTTAATAAACATGACTTCTAACCACATTTAATGTAGATACAGGGCTGGAATGACCATATGTATAATTACCTCACTAAAAACAAAGCATTTACAAGAAAAAAAGAATAACAAAATGGAAAAAAAAAAAAAAAGAGAGAGAAAAATCAAAGAGGACGTGTTCGCCGGGTAATCTGCCATCTATGTGAAACACTTTCAAACCAAGGAAATTTAAGATCTTCATCAAGGCGTCTGCATCCAAACATTTAACAAAGGATTTTGTTTCGACAATGTAGCATTTACTTTATGTCCACTTCACATTACTGGCCCTGTGCAGAAGAAATACATAGAAGATACATTGCATGTTAACAGCAGAAACAGTGGACTCAGCTTCCCAAAATAAAAAGCTAAAAAGCCTGTGTAGGAAGGAAGGTGGTTTTGGTTAAGTGTGTGAGGCTGCTGCGGTCACCGGAGCCCTGTGAAAACCTGAGGAGTGAAGCGGGTTACGGTGCAAAACGACTGAGTGTACGTGAATGTGGACAGCGCATTATTATCGGGGCGGGTGTACCTGGGGAGCTTGTGGCGCCGCGCCCATCGGCTGTGGGTTGGCCGTGCCGTAATAAGCGGCCTGCTGCCGGTAGTACTCCGCCCAGGCCGCGCTGTAGTCCGGCTGGCCTCCAGGTTGAGAGGCAGCCGCTGCCGCTGTGGCCTGAGGGGCCGCTTGACCTGCAGGGGATAAAAATAATAGAGAAAAAAATAAGTTTGTACAGCCAAGAAGCTCAAGGTCAAGTCTGAAGTTTTCTCACTGCACCTAAGAGACACCATGATAAAATTCATGAATGCTTTTTATAGAACTAAAATATAAGGAACAGAAAGCCAAATATGCTTCTCTGGGTTAGTTACACAAGCCAACAAGGCAGCTATTCAACTAGGGAGGCTCCTGGTGACTCATCTGCTAGACACTCAAAGAAAATAATTTTATTTTAAAAAAAATAATAATAATGAGTCTTTAATATAAATTAAAAAAAAAAAAATCAGGCCAGTTTAACATGTTTGAAGTCATTAGTTACATTCCACAGGAATCAAATTAACTTGTACGTGTCACTGAGCGTGGCACTTTGCATTTAATGGTTATGTGGTCAGTTCATGTGGGATTTGAACATTAAATCGACCTCATAAGTGTCAAGTCAACACCCTGCCGAAAGATATCTACTCGTTTGGCTGTGAATGCCCTGTTCACTACCATGGATTCCTCCTCTGCGTTTACTTTTTTTTTTTACCAGTTTTGGAAATTAAATCAGTGAGAGAATAACAAATATACGGAAGAATAATAATAATAATAATAATAATAATAATAATAATAATAATAATAATAATAATAATAATAATAATAATGAGGAGAAGAAGGAGAAGAATAATAATATAAAAGTAAAGAAGTAGAAGTATATAAAGCAGACCAGCCAGACAAGAGCACGACAAAGGATATTAACAACCATTAGACATAACACAGCTTTCCCAACATACATTCAGCTACTATTAAATAAATTGTAAAAGTAGAACAAAAAAAAATTCAGGCCACAGTAAATGCTTCCAATCTTGTCAGATTAGATTTATAAGAAGGGGAACGAACCCGCCACTGAGGTCTCTTGGTGGCGGGTCAGAAACCTTCTTCCTTTCTATTGGGCGGCTGCGAGAACAGCAACTCTACTAGCAAGAGGGCTGCTTGTGGAGGCAACCACCCTTTAACATCAAACACACTCATACTTAGAGCTGGAGGAGCGATGAGATGTTATTTAACTAGACAAAAGCCTAACCTATGCTGTGTTAGGAGTAGTACGCTTGTTTTCCTCCATGCTAGCATCCAAAACCACAATAAAGGGTTATTACACCAGGCTTTAGTTTCTTATACTACTATACTATATACACTAAAGCATGCTGATCTTGGTCTTACTCTCGTTGAATGAATGTAAAGTCTATGATGCAGCATGTGCAAGTAAACATTTATAACTCATCCAGCTGAAGAAACAGAAGGTGGAAATGGGGAGGAAACAAACCAGTCACATTGTTCTACAGATGTGCATGTCGGGTGGCAGTGAGTTACAGCGTAGGGTTTCAGACATATCTGCGGCGCGTTTTAGCACAAAACCCTGCTCGAGCACTCACCTTGTTTCTTATAATACTCCTCCCAGGCTTTCGTGTAGTCCTGAGGTTGCTGACTCTGTTGACCTGCAGAGTGAAAAGGAAGAAACACGTTAGAGCATTCAAGCATCAAATCGAACCACAAAACATAAACAATGACCCTACATTGCTTATATGCACAACCCCACAAGTCAAACACTCATCATTTAACTCCACAAAACACACACACTCAATAACAGTAAAACATTCATAGCACATGGAAGACTGTGCCATCAGTGTGGATAAAGCCCTGACTTAGTCTAGAAAATAATCTACTCTGAGCTGATAAAGGTGGATCTGTGTCCACAGCAG